>NC_079436.1:6804932-6959932 GCF_903798145.1 Danio aesculapii | reverse complement strand
AGTTCAGGACATGCACTATAAGTCAATTGGGTAAACAAATTTGGCCTTTGTGAATGAGTGCATGTGTAAATGCGAGAGTGTATGGGTGTTTCCCAGTACTGGGTTGTGGCAGGAAGGGAATCCACTTCGTAAAACGTATACCAAAATAATTGGCGGTTCATTCCGCTCTGGCAAAGCCTGATAAACAAGGGACTAAGCCAAAGCAAAATGAATGAATGAATGAATATCCAAACCATGCAGTTTGTCACTTCCATCTCATACTTTAGTTTCTCATCAATGTGCTCTCTAGTATCTGACATGTCCCGCCCCCTTCAAGACGCTCAACCACTCTCACTGGAAGAGCTGTGATTATAACAAAATGCTATTGGTTGATTTTTGTAAAAGGGGGAGGAGCTACCTTTTCCTGCCCTCTTTGTGTTTCAGTTCAAATTACGTCACACATTTAACAAAAATTCTTAAATTTAAGTTTATAGAACAAAAATCTACAATCTACAAAAACCTACAAGTATTTTTACTTGGAATTGTCTGGTATGCATACAATGATGGTTTAACCCTCAATATGGCATCATGATACCTATGTTCATTTCCCTGCCACTGTTTCTTTAAGACCAACATTAATTTTTTTTGTTGTTGGAAAGACAAGACCTTAGTGGAGCCAATGATGTGCTTTGGTTAAGTCATATGACATGCAGTGTTTTTCTGTAGCGCGATTTCTGACAGACTGGCGTTTATTGTGAGTAGTAACTGAATGCATAAGTAAACGTCAATAAAAACAGAGGATCAAATTATGTCAGATCCACAAAAAAATCTGAAACATCACCTCCAGTAAGTTATGATGACTTATTCACTACTCAAATTTTTTTAGCAAATAATTTTTTTGTAAATCGATAAATTGTGTTTCCCAATGGAAAGAAAAATGTGCGTGCGTGTGCGTGCGTGCGTGCGTGCGTGTGCGTGCGCGTGCGTGCGTGTGTGTGCGTGGGAGTGTGTGCGAGTGTGTGTGCGGTCCTTTACTGACAGCCGTGTGTGTGGATCTTGTCGGAAAATGTGGCGAAAACATGACGGTAATAGTTTGATTGCGGTGTTTACTTCAATAATGCCACTAATGTATGCATACTCCGCATCTTAATTCCATTTCTGTTTAGTTCAGTTATGACTTATGAGTCGAATTAAGGTAATCATAAATCGCTGTTTACATGGTAGACTCTTAATCAGAGTATTGTCTTCTTCCTATTAAAGCATTGTTGCCCATGTAAACATACTCAATGTTTGACTCAACCACACTGTCAGGCATCTGTGAACCTGGCTTTGCGAACCAGCATTATCTGTATGTACGCACAGCAAAAGCAAGTATGAATTCCCTGTTTGGAGCCTACAGTAGCCTACAGTTCAAAAGTCATGTTTAACTGAATACACAGTAAACACGAGTAAATCTTACTGAACATAATTTATTTTCATCAACAATTATCATCGTAGAACTCAAGCAGTTTGTGATGCATTTTGGAAACAGGAGATGTGCCCCTGGTCTAATGCGCCACCTGGCTTGAGAAACCTGTTTTCAAAGACTTATTATTTGGGTATGCACACATATTCTGAATGCCTTCGGCAGAATTCAAATGAGCCATTTTAATCGAGATTAATCTAGATTAATCTATGCCCACCTATAACATGAATACAGGGAACAGTGTATTAGCGAGCACCACCATGTTCTATGGTAAGTGAAAGAAGAAAAGGACAGAACTGGCTCTTCCTGCAGAAGAATGCGAGGATGAGATGGGTTTTAGTGACTATGAGAATGATGCAGACTGGACATTTGATAGAGGCAGTTCAGGTAAGTTAGCTCAGAGGCAGCTAAGACAGCACAGACAGACTAGTAGCTACATTATTCTGATGCATCTGGATATACTAGACTTGTTATTTATTTGTTATAATATTTACTGGAGAAAATATTTATATTTACTGTATGTTGTATATATGATAATACAATATTAGGTTTGTTTTTAATAATATTCAGCAAAAATGAATGGAATAAATGAAAGCTGTTGGAATATGAGTTGTTGGAAAGTATGTATGAGGTGTCATTTATAAGTTCTGTGTTAAAGCTTATAATACTGCAACACCAATTAAATCACTTCAAACAACAAAATTATTCATTATAAAGGAAGTTTTAAGTTTCTAAGTTAGATCCACTGTTGGACGTTTACTACGTTTACTATAGAAAGTAAAGAGTAGAGAGTTAAATAGGCCAAAAAAAAACATGCTTTCACTAATCAACGTAACTAACAACACAACATGCATAGAAATAGCGTGTTAACATTGTGTACAAATAAAAAAAGACAAAACAACATCAGTACAATACAAGCAAAACCTGACAGCATCAGCATCATTTTGTCCACTTACAATTACATTTAGCTTTGGTATTAATTTATGAAAGGACGCCACATGGCAGTGAACTTGGACCCAGGACCATTTAAATTGAGTCTTATTTTTTCCAAACTAAGGAAGTGCAACACATCATTGGCCCACTGTTTAAAAGGAGGAGGAAATGAATGTTTCCAATTGATTAAAATCAAGCGTCTTGCCAAAAGAGACGTAAAGGCAACACAGTCCAATTCACCTTTTGACAAATTGTTATTTTCATATACAATACCAAAGACAGCAGTTACGGGATTTGAACTAACATCTTTACATAATATTCTGGAGTAAAAAAATATATGATCAGAGTACAGATAATCTGGGACATAACCAAAACATACGGGCTAATGTACTGTAGCAGGGGACTGCTTGCATCTTGTACAGATTGGGCCAATAGAGGATTACATCCTTGCCAGCTTGGCCTTGGAAAGAAAATAAATGAAGTAAAATTGACTTCTTCAGTGTTCTTGACTAATTTTTGATATTCTGTTGTATTATATGTTTGGTTTTGATGCAGTAAATGCTGTGTTTTTCGATTAATGGATGATCTTGTGCGTTTCAGACCCACCGGGGCCAATTGATAACTCCAAGATTGCTGTAAATAAAAATGGACACATCACATTGAAGACAGGTAATCAAGGTTTGTTTTCCTTCAGAGTTAACATGAAGTAGCATCCATAACCCACTTTATTTCCTCAAAATAATTGATTTCTGAATGAAAACGGAGAACCAATTATATTGTCATTTATTTACTGTCAAATGGTTCCAAAGCCATTGTCCTTGTTGAAGAATGGTCATTTTTGAGCAAACTGCACATTCAGTTTAGTAAATAAAGTCGATGTTAGCTTTGGGTTTTGATTAAGGCTCCATTATAATAGTTAAATATCTTAGGAATGTACATTTCATCAGGATTTCTGTTGATGATTTAATCTAAGACAAAATCAATAGAACCAAGAGATGATTTATTTTGCCATCTCTGCTTTTTTTATTCATAGTACGCTTTCTGTGTTGCGAAGCCTTATCTTAAGAAGCTTCTCAAATGCTGAAACTGCGCAATTCCTCTTATTTTTCTATTAAAATACACACAGAATAAAATAACTTATCATTATGGCAGTAAAATAATAGTAAGCACTTTTGTCAGACAGGCATTTAACAAACACAATCAGAAGTGACTTCATGCAGTAAAGCAGACTGGCTGTATTGCAGTACTGCAGTAGGGATCTCCAGCTTTAGTGTCAGAGTTTTCAGGTCATCAGCACTTTTTTGCTGCACAGAGAGTGTGTATGTATAACAGAGAAAATGTTGGGAGGAAAATGTATCACATTTACAGTACCTACGTAGGTCACATATAGTCATTTTCTTAAAAATTCAAGTGTTTGAGAGTTTGGCAGCAATTTCCACTTGCTGATTTTGTTTATGTTTAAAGTCATGTGACCAACAAATTGACCGACAGAAAGCTTTAAGACTGATTAATTGTATTTGTGTATATTTAATGAAGACTATACACTACCTGACTAAAGTCTTGTAGTCGATCCTAGTTGTAAGAGCAACAAATAATACCTTGACTACTAGTTGATCATTTGGAAAAGTGGCATTTTTACGATGAATCATCTGTTGAACTGCATCCCAATCATCACAAATACTGCAGAAGACCTATTGGAACCCACATGGACCCAAGATTCTCACAGAATTCAAGTTTGGTGAAGGAAACATCCTGGTTTGGGGTTACATTTAGTGTGGGGTTTGTGAGAAATCTGCATACTGTAGGGCAACATCAACAGCCTGAGGTATCAAGACATTTGTTCAATTCAATTCAATTCAATTCACCTTTATTTGTATAGCGCTTATACAATGTAGATTGTGTCAAAGCAGCTTCACATAAAAGGTCACAGTAAATAGGAACAGTGTAGTTAAGTTTGTAGTGTTTAAGTTCAGTTCAGTTTAGCTCAGTTTAGTGTGGTTTAATAATCACTACTGAGAGTCCAAATATTGAAGAGCAAATCCAACGATGCGCAGCTCTACAGATCCTGAACCATGCAAGCCAGTGGCGACAGCGGAGAGGGAAAAAAAACTTCACTAAAGGCGGAAGTGAAGAAAAAAAACCTTGAGAGAAACCAGGCTCAGTTGGGCACGACCATTTTAATTTCTCCGCTGGCCAAACGTCTTGTGCAGAGCTGCAGTCTCAGTGGCGGAGGCTGGAAGCTGGCCTCAGCGAAGACTCGTCTGTCTCTGGAGCGTCATAGGAAACAGTCTCATGTTCTCCACTCTTCCATGACCATCGCAGTAGCTGCTCAGGATTCGGCCTGGTCCAGGATATGGAAACCTTGGGATCATCTCGTCGTTGGTCTTGGATCGAATCAGTGACTCTGCATAGTCTGAGGGCCTCGGGAAGAGTATCCCCAGGTGGAAATGGAGAATAAAGAAAATAATTAGCGTAGCTGATGTTCACAGTGTATATCAGCAAGATGCATAACCTGTGTGGAAGCCCCCTAAGTGGTGCACTAAGTGTATGCTTTACTGAACAGATAGGTCTTTAATCTAGTTTTGAATTGGGAGAGTGTGTCTGAGCCTCGGACGTTATCAGGAAGGCTATTCCAGAGTTTATGAGCTATAAATGAGAAGGCTCGACCTCCTTTACTCGACTTTGCTATTCTAGGTACTACCAGAAGTCCTGAGTTTTGAGATCTTAAAGAGCGAGTTGGATTGTAGCGAGACAGAAGATTGGTTAGATAAGCAGGAGCTAGATTATTTAGAGCTTTATATGTAAGAAGCAATATTTTAAATTCAATACGAAACTTAACAGGCAGCCAGTGTAAGGAGGATAAAATTGGGGTGATGTGATCAAATTTTCTAGACCTGGTTAGAACTCTGGCAGCTGCATTTTGTACTAATTGAAGTTTGTTAATAGAGGATGCTGGGCAGCCAGCAAACAGAGCATTACAGTAGTCCAGCCTAGAAGTCATAAAAGCATGGACTAGCTTTTCTGCATCTGAGATGGATAGCATACTTCGTAACTTAGCTATATTTCTCAGATGAAAGAAAGCAGTTTTTGTGACATGGGAAATATGATTTTAAAAGTTAAATTGCTGTCTAATATGACACCCAGATCTTTTATAGTAGAACTAACGCTAACTTTGTATCCCTCTAATTGTAGATCGAGTTGTGAGATCTGCTGTGTACAGGATTTAGGCCCAATAAGTAATAATTCTGTTTTGTCTGAGTTTAAGAGAAGATAATTGTTGGTCATCCAGTCTTTAACATCTTTAATACACTCAGTTAGCTTGGACAGATTAGACGTCTCGTCAGGTTTAGTTGAAATATATAATTGAGTATCATCTGCATAGCAGTGAAAGCTGATCCCATGTCTTCTAATAATGTCTCCCAGGGGTAGCATGTATATTGTAAACAGTAAAGGGCCTAAAACTGATCCTTGAGGCACCCCGTATTTTACTGGGCTGATTTGTGAAGGCTGTCCATTTATATTTACAAACTGGTAACGGTCAGATAAGTATGACTTAAACCATTGTAGGGCCTGTCCTTGGACACCTGTAGACTTTAAGCGATTAATAAGGATACCATGGTCAATGGTGTCAAATGCCGCACTAAGATCGAGTAGAACTAATAGCGAGATGCACCCTTGGTCAGCAGCTAGGAGTAAATCGTTGGTTATTTTCACTAATGCAGTTTCTGTACTGTGATGAGCTCTGAAACCTGACTGAAACACTTCAAAAACATTGTTGGTCTGCAGAAAGGAGCATAATTGAGCAGAAACAACTTTTTCTAGTATTTTAGATATAAATGGAAGGTTTGAAATAGGCCTATAATTAGCTAAGTTGCTGGGTTCCAGTTGTGGTTTCTTAATAATAGGTTCTAATAATAATTTGTTCTGCCCATTACATTACAAACCACAGGAGAGGCCAAATTCTTCAGCAGGATAGAGCTCCTCCTCATACTTCAGCCTCCACATCAAAGTTACTGAAAGCAAAGAAGGTCAAGGTGCTTCAGGATTGGCCAACCCAGTTACCAATAGCGAACATTATTGAGCATGTTTGGGGTAAGATGAAAGAGGAGGCATTGAAGATGAATCCAAAGTATCTTGATCTCTGTGCCCCGTAGTTTTTTCGAGCCAGTCTAAAGCGCGAGCGGTTTCGCTTTCTTGCTTGCGCTCGCCGTGCATCTATATTTGAAATAACAAACTTCTTCAGCTGATGATAATAACGTGCGCTTGATTATTGATGTGCTTTTGAAAACCCGATCCTGTCAGAAACTGACAAACGCGAGAGTAAAGCGTGAAGAAGCAGGAAAAAAGGAGCAATTATTTTTTCAGCAAACGTAAACAAACTGTTGTTCAACTATTACATTCACCTTTTGGACTATTATGAACTCGGAATGATGGAATTATGTGTTCATATATGTTGCATTTATTTATTAATTTAATATAATTACAGACGTTACAGTAGGCTATTTCGCACTGTCATTGATCTGCAGTTATAATCAAATCATATTCATAGAGAGATTAGTAATGAACATTTATACAGAAGTATTTATGTGTATAAAGCATCTGTTTTGTTAAGTGCTTCTCATGATAATTGAACATATTATGGTATTTTTATGCTTTTGAAGTGAACTTAAATACAGCACCTTTAACCAAGTTAATTAGGTTAACTAGGCAAGTCATTGGACAACAACAGTGTTTTGTTCTACAAATTATTAAAAGGGGGCTAAAAATATTGATGCAAAATTATTTTTAAAACTGTTTTTACTCCAGCTAAACTAAATCAATGCAACTTTTCAAGAAAAAAAAAGAAAATAATGTGAAATATACCTTGCTTTGTTAAACATCGCTTGGGAAAATAGTTGAAATATAATTAAAATCACAGCAGGGCTAATAAATTAGCATGTAGTGTAGTAAATGACAGAAGCAGAAACTGATTAAAATACATAAAATCATTATTAACTGCGTCAAGTAACTCTCAAAACTCACATTTTTCTTATTTTTTTGATCACCCAGGTGCTGATTCAGGTCAAATATCCGAAGAGACCTGGAACTTCCTCCATAACATTCACGGAGGAGGGCCTGTAGTGACCGTGCGGCCCAGTGTCAGCCATCAGGAGTCTGAGACTTCACAGTCCGAGGAGAAGATCGAAGTGGAGACGCGCACGGTGTAGTGTACCGAGAAGCTGCTGGACCGCCAAGGGGACCGACAAACACTCATCTTGCACTTCACTTTTGTTTTCCAACATTCAAGCAAAAGGACCTTCTAGCTTCACTCAACATACGCACTCTGTACCCTTTATGACTGTTCTTTATTAGCAGACGGATGGATCAAAGCTCCTCCATTGTGCTTGACGCTTGTATATATTGTGCATATCCACTGAACGATTAGAATTAAGACCGGTTTTCAGTCAATTAATGAATTGAATTTGGGTTTTCAGCCGCGTTCCTGATGAATTTAGCTTCGCCCAATCCAAATAGTCCATGATTTTTTTGTGAACCGGAAACGAATTCCACCGCATCTGTACATATTTCACTGTCTCGATGAAGAACATCGTGGATGAGAACGTCATGTTTTGGTTACGAAAGAATGCTAAATGCTATGTAGTCTCAGGAAAGAACTTTTGTTTTGCACCGTACTGTAGATTCAAAGCGTGCATGCTTCAGCTCTGATGTTTGATGTGTATTTGAATGTACTAGTACTTAAACAACACCATGTTTCTGCACTAAATGTTATTTATTCCAGAGGGGTATGATTATTCTGGCATTCATGGACGTCTTTTGTTCGTAAAAACGATTTGACAAGCTAAATCGAAGCCGAATGCTTGCTAATAGGAATGACGTGGCACATTATGCTGGCAAGAAAATCGATTTCTCATTTTTTATTTGTGCAGAATAGCTGTGCGACTGGAGACGCAAACAATAAGGCTCACAATTGAACCCTTCAATGGCTGTCTTGTTCAAAAATGAGATGTGAAAGAGGAAAAAAACGGATCAATTAAATCCTGCTGCCTCATGTGTATGCATTCAAGGCATTATTTAATGTATAGAAAGATTTGATGTCGTTTTTCAATATTAATTGTCCACAGAGAAGAAAGCTGTATCTGAGTGGTTTAAGATTAAACTCCAAAATTGATGCTGTCAATATCTGTCATTGTTTGTATGATCTGACGCCTACGAAATGTAATATACACATCACACACACTCAAAAAATATGATTTCTGCTGCTTGTTCAAACTACTTATTTGGGGACAAGCAGCAAAGCAGCGGAGGCACCTATTGCTTCCGTTAGCATTCCTATTATTCTTCTTCCGCTTCTTCTTCCGCCGGATTTGAATGACAGCCCATGTAATCGTATACGAGAAAGTTGTATAATTTGGCACAATGGCAGTGTCAACATGAACCACAGCAAACTTGAAGTTTTTAACTCAAACTCTCTAGCGCCACCACTTGTCCAAAGTTTCACTTATGTTTATTGTTGTAAGATTTAAATCCGAATGGGCTACATTCAAAATTCCTCCTTTTTCATCTTCCTTGGCTCAAGCCAATTTGAACGCACCCTATGACGTCATTTTCCGTCATGAACATTTTTTCGCTATTTTGATTTTTTCGCAAAACTTATTTGGCAGAACTCGTCCTTGGCCGTTTTTCCGATTTTCATCAAAATTGAATCCCATGATCTACAGAAAATGCTGACCAAAAGTTATGAAAGTCAAGTTGATTTGACCAACCGTTTTCATTTAACTTGCGAACAAATTTAACGTAGAGCTTGAGTCGATATCTCTGTAACGCATTGACATATTCACACCAAACCTGGTGTGTGTATGACAATTATGGTCTGAGGTTTTCTGCAGCGTTTCAGTGCACTGAAAGTTGTATAATTTCCAAGTGGTCCGGAGATACAACAGCGCCACCTAGTGGTCACGAGTTACAAACTGTTCACTAACCGTGGTCTGAAGATACAAGAAAATGCTTTTTTTTTTTTTTGCTTATGACGTCTCAACCCTTCGTCTAAAACTAAAATTAAAAAGAAAATTGGTCTCTTTACATCAGACAGAGCATGCCGAGTCTAATGATGCCAAATTTTCCCTGGTCAGCCATTTTGGGCGTCGCCCATTTTGATTTTTGTCGAAAAAGGCTGTATTCCACGAACATATTCAGGTATCATTACAAAACATGGTGTGCATCTTCGACACCATGTCCTGAAGGTATACTCAAAAACTTCTAAAGCCAAAAGTTATAAGCAATTTTTGAAAAATGCTAATAACTTTTTCTAAACATTCCTTATTGACATGACATGTGGCTTGTTATATTCCCTGGATCATGCCGAGACCATTGATACCAAATATGCCAACCTATTTCTTCGAACTTCTACACCGTTTTTCTGATTTTCACCAAATTTGACTCCGATGTTCTTCAGACCATGCTGGCAAAAAGTTATGGAATTCATGTTGATACGCTACACAGTTTTCGTTTACGCCACCAACAAATGTGCTGGCACGATGTCAAAGATCGTCTGAGGCTGTAATTCTGCAGTGTTTGAACATATTGATGCTGAACTTTAGGTGCGTCACTAGCATCTCACAATAACCACAACGTTTCAATTTGGTAACAGCGCCACCTAGTGGTCACGTGTTATAAACCCTCAACTAACCATCAATAATGAATCTTACAAAATGACTAATAAATGTTGATTGCATAGTCTTATTGTGGCTTATTTATTGGGTCATGCTGAGAACATTGATACCAAACATGCTATACTTGGGCAAACTTCCCGCCATATTGAATTTGTTCAAAAAGACTCTTTTGCGAAATCCTAGACCGTTGATTCAATTGTCACCAAATTTGACTCTGATCATCTTCAGACCATGCTGACCAAACGTTATGGAAATCATATCGATCAGCAAAACTGTTATCGTTCACGGCATCGACAAATGTGCTAGCACAATGTCAAAGCGAATCTGAGGCTGTAACTCTGCAATGCTTAAACATATTGACACTGAACTTTAGGTGTGTCATTGGCAACTCAAAATGACCACAACACATAATTTGGTAACAGCGCCACCTAGTGGTCACGAGTTATAAACCGTTCACTAACCGTCAATAATAAATAAGAAATGTGCTAATAACTTTAGACTGAATATGTTGATTGTGGTAAAATTAATCTCAATTTATTCTCTGAGTCATGCCGAGAACACTGATACCAAATATGCCATATTTAGCTAAACTACCTGTCCGCCATATTGATTTTGTTTAAATATTTCATTTGCAAACTCCTAGATAGTTTGCTGAAATATCACGAAATTTGACTCGGATCATCGTCAGACCATGTTGACCAAACGTTGTGAAATGCATGTCAATAGGCAAAATGGTTTTTGTTTACGGCACAGACAAATGTGCTTATTCTGCCTCTAGACTACTTTGGTCTTTCTGGCTCTGAACTGCTTGGCCCCTAAATTGCTGCTTGCAGCTATATTTTAAAGTAAGCTGAAACAACACAATTTTTTAAATATGTTTTGGGGGTATAACTTAATTGTTTTATGTTCAATCTACTTAAATTTGTTAAGTTAATTTACTCGATTTGTGTTGTTACAACATTAATTGTTTGGAGCCCTGCACACAAATCTCACACACGCAGTCCAGATAGTATTTTGCCCCAAAATCTCTCTCACACACACACTTTTAAAAATAATATGTATATATTGTCACTTGTTTATGTTTGCATGAATAAAACTGATGTAAAAGAATAATAAGTTCTTCAGTACGAGAACAAATAGATTTTTTTTGTCAATTCATGTCTGTCATGTAACTTACAGTGTGAAATATAATGTTCTACTTTTGATATTGGGTCAAAATATTTTAATATTTGACTCCTATAAGACGGTCAATGTGAATCCATTTTAAAATCTTAAATATATTAATTTCTTTGTATTATAACACTGTTTACATTATATAATAATGTTATATATCGGGGAACATTTAAATAAGCACTTGTTTGTTTTGTTTTTATATAAAATGTTTATTTAAAGGGCTTATTTATTCATTCTTTGATTAATTTGTTCTTTTATGTCACTTACTTGTCATTTATAAATAGTTCTTTAAATATTATAATAAACCCCAGTTATGAAACCCCATAGAAGCACCTTCTTAAAATACAGTAGCGTAGATGATGATACATTCAAATGAAGCCATTCATTTAACAGCGAATTTGATTTATTGACATTGGCCTGTCATAAAACTAAAGCAGTTTACCGAGCTCTAAATAGCAGCGGCGCAATCTAACTATTATCTCCTCCCGTAGACAAGCTAATAGCACATAATAGTGAATTCTCCAAACAATATGCTTCTGATGTTGAAGGCTGACATGTTCGGTTGGATCGCCGCTGACAGCGGAGCTCTGGAGAGCCGGTCATTATGAAAGCAGTGAGCGTGTGGGCCGCGGCTGCTGTCCTGTACAGTATCGCAGTGAGCGGGATTGTGGGATTCGCATTCACAGCAGCACCGACAGAGAAAAAAAACATGGCGGCTGCCGAATGTGCAGCAAACGATTTGCGGAAGTGAGGTAAGTGTAATTCTGTAGCTTCATAAACCCTTTTACATTGAATTATCCGTCACTCAGGTCCAATTCCCCGACTTTATCTCGAAGTTAAAGCAGACTCTGGTTGAAGAACCGCTCCGATTGTAGCAGTTCGAGCGGATTTTATGGGCAAAGTTGTTGCGGCTGATCAGTTGTGTATGTGCACGCTGCCCCCGCTCCTCTGCACTGTTACCCGCTAGCATATTAGCTTCCACGATTTAGGCCCTTTATCTTCAAATGTAAATGATCAGCTTTTGCTGATGTTTTCGTTAATTAGCACAAAGACGCAAAATGTTTTCCGTTCGCTGACAAGTGTTAAGAATGTGCGTTAAATGGGTTGCGCCAAATTCGTTAGCATTAGCATGCTACAGTGAGTCTCGATCATCTTCATTAGCGCTTTTAGCCAAAATGCTAATTAGTGTGTGAGTTGTGGAAGAAAATAAAACAACCATTTTTTATTATCATTGCGTGGCTCTTCACTCAATTATGTTTTATTATTTGTAGCAGAAATTAAAACGCAAGTGCGCATCCTGTGAATGCAGGGGTTAGCCGGTGAGCTAATAAAACCTTGCGGATACATTTGTTTTGCTCAATTCAACGGTTGGTTAAGTATAACCATACTCTCTAAGCATACTCTCGATAAAGAGTTTATTGACTGCGTGAGCCATACGTGTTGCATTAGAGGCTAATGCAGGAGTTTTCAGAAGTCTACATGGCTGGAAAAAACTTGCACTGGTGTCTATGAGCAGCAGGGCTGGACATCAAGCCGAGCCTTGGATGCGGTTTACACCGGAGAGGCCCATTAAATGCAATTGAAGTAGAATATATTATTTTCAAGGCTGTTCTATATAAATTACGAGCAAAGATTAATCTGCAACAGTGCTGAAGTCACTGTTGTTGGTGTCTCATGTATACACACGCCATTCTGAAGAAAACATCTCATTAGTACTGGTTTTAAATGAGGCTTCACCATTTTCAGTCAAACATACAGAGTTCTGCATAAAAATACAGCGCAGAACATTTTAGGAAACATGCCGAGGTGACCACATGGCGAGGATCTTTCTCTTTGCATGTTTTCTGATAGTTTTTTTGGCAAGCACGTGTCAATTTAAAGTTCTTCGCCACGCGCGCGAGCTTTTAAGAATATTCAGGAAGTTTCAGATTCTTGCAGAGTTTGAACAGAATGACAACATCATATATTTCACACCCATAAAACACTCTGAGTGACTTTGAGGGCAGTTGGCTGTAATCACTGCTATGGGATGTTTCTAGCTCCTGTAAGTTTTTGCTTTCGTGTCTGTCATGGTTTATGCGTTATGGAGCACTGCTGCAGCTGTCAGTTTGTTTTATTAATCAGGAGAACCCAATAAATAGCAAATGTAATCAAAATAGCGACTCTTATGTTTCTAGAATATAGTAAATGTATCTGTATTTGGCATAGACCTGTATAAGATTCTTTGATAACCTTGGATAAAAATATCACGGTTTTTAAATATTGAGATGTACTGCTCTGAAATATGTTCTTTTTAAATGTCTGGGTAAAAAACTAAAATGTTTCCCCTTTTTAAACACAATATATTTTATTTTAAGAGACATTGCAAAAAATTTGATACTGTAAACATGTCAGGCTAAATAATTCAAATGAATCATTGACTTTTGCTGTCTTCATTAGTTTCAGAAACACAGATTTCTTTACAATTTTAATCATCTTTGGATATCTTTTCCACTAGAGATACTGTTGTCCTAAAAAAATATCATTAAAAAATCTTACACAGCTTAGGATCGGAACATTTTTGCGTTTTTAAAACCTTGACTTTTCAAAATTGCGGTAAACCTTGAAAACGGTTATCGTTCCAAATACGATTATCATGCCATCGATTCGGTTGCATATAGATATCTTGTTGCATCACGGTGCATTGACGATGCTTTCCATACACAGTTTTATATTTTCTTTACAGCACAGCAATTCTTGTATAAAAATGTATAAATATATTTATATTCATATACTATTTGTAATACAATTTTGTCCTTTAATACAAGCAGTCAGATATATGAACTGTACCTTAAAAAAGTACATGCATAGACCAACAAGAGCATTTATAGAAAATAAACAAATGTCAATGTCCCGCTCGCTTTCTGAGCTTGTCTAGCGCAGTGTTTCCCAACCCTTTTCCTGAAGGCACACCAACAGTACACATTTTCAACCTCTGCCTAATCAAACACACCTGAATCAACTTATCATGACATCAGAAGATACTCCAACACCTGAAGTTAATGGGTCAGAAAAGGGAGACATCCAAAATATGTACTGTTGGTGTGCCTCCAGGAACAGGGTTGGGAAACACTGCTCTAGTGAGTTCTTTCTTATACCCCTATGATTGGTCATGCACTCAACAGAAAGGGCTAGGATTGGCTCTTACGCACTGGCGCTGTTCACTGATGAGTAGGCCCACACGGAATCTGTGTACACAGATTTCCGCAGATTTTTAGCCTGTAATTGATTCTATTTATTTACTAAATGTGTGTAAATTTATATTTATTCAGTTTTTAAATTACGTTAATATTGACTAATATGAAAATATATGATTTATTTACAATAAAGTTTTTAAAGTAATATTTTCTGTCTTTTAGTACATATGTTATTTCAGAGACTTGCTTTGTTTACCAAATAAAGTGAATCTAATTGGATTTGCATTGTAAACATTAAATAAAAGTAAAAAAGGTATCACTTTTTATTTCATATGTTAAGGTTTTAGTTATGATACTTCCAAAATAATTCTGCATAATTTTTAACACAATTCTGCGCAGAAAAAGCAAAAAATGTCTGCAGATTCCGTCTGGCCCTACCGATGAGTGATACTGATAAATGGCAGTGGCGCTTACAGCTGATCCATGATAGACGTGGAGAAAACTCATTCTGCAGACGCGCTTGTGTCTGTATCCAGAAGTAACGCTGTAACAGCCGAGAGGAGAGGAAACGTCACACCGGCAGGTCAAATGGGCCACAGTGAGAGAGAGAGAAATGGAGTTTACTTTCAGTTTCACAATCGCAGTGCAATAGGGGCTTCTGCTGTAAGTGTCGGTGAAAGACTATCCAGCAAACACGCACGCAGTGCAATTGTGCAGTTTCTGCGTTTTTAGGTAGTTAGAGCGTTGTAATTACTCACGTTCACCTCCTTCGCTATAGTAAGCTACGGCAGCCTAGCGCCTATGGGATAAATTACGTCAGTACATAATAACCGGTTATGGTTATTACTAGGGCTGCTCGATTGTGGGAAAATCATAATCACGATTATTTTGGTCATAATTGCAATCACGAATATTCAAAACAATTACAGATGAAGTCAAAATTATTAGCCCTCCTGTGAATTTATTATTATTTTTAAATATTTCCCAAATTATGTTTAACAGAGGAATTTTTTTACAGTATTTCTTATAATATTTTTTCTTCTGGAGAAAGGCTTATTTGTTTAATTTTGGCTAGAATAAAAGCAGGCTTAAATATTTTGAAACCTATTTTAAGGTCAATATTATTAGCCCCCTTAAGCAAAATATATTTTTCATTATCTGCAGAAGAAACTACTGTTATACAATGACTTGCCTAATTACCCTAATTAAGCCTTTGAATTGCACTTTAATCTGAATGCTTGTATTTTGAAAAATATCTAGTAAAATATTATGTGCTGTCATAGCAAAGATAAAAGAAGTCAGTTATTAGAAAAGAGATATTATAACAAATTTTTTTAGAAATGTGTTTAAAAATATGTTTAACTTTCCATTAAACAGAAAATGGGGGCAAAAGGGTCGCTAATAATTCAGGAGGGCGTATAATTCTGACTTTAACTGTATATATACAGTTTTTTCCTCCTTGTAAATAAGGGAAATAAATACAATATAATAAAAATATGAAACGAACTGCTTTAAGCATCTTCACTGTAAGAAAAACTTTAATTACAGCTACAAAAGTCCTTCACTCAAGAGCAGTGAGTGATTTTGTCCTTTTGTTGTTTGATTATTGATAAAAACAGGCAGCAGCAGGAATATTGCGCGCTGTCACTTCAAGAGCAGTGCACTTCTGATTAATGGTTTCTCTTTCACATGTCTTTTGATTCTCAACTCGTTTGTTTATTACACATATAAGGGTTAATATGAATAATCAGTAAACACCGCGGTTTAACACCTATTTGACCATTAAAGCGCTCATATTTTGTTGGAATGTAGAAGTTTAAATTCTGTTAGACAACATTTTTATAAGGAGAGTACTTTGATGGACATTTTTAAAAAGGTACCACCAGGAAGAGTTTAACATTTTTTTTTCAAAAATAGAACTGAAAAACCATATTTAACTTTGAATAAATATTTTGTAAATTTTATATATTTATATTTCATATATTTGTCTAAGTAAATTTTTTAATATAATACGAATTTGTTTTTATCATGTAATATTTTAATGTATATCCATTTGGCCACGAAATAGCCATAAGTTGCTGATGTGGCAATAAATATGTAATAAATAACCATTAAAGCGCTCACATTAAAATGACTTTAGATGTTGTGCTCTGCTCGTCTCTGAGGCGACAGCATGGGCAACAGCATGCACTCTTTCGCACTTTTTAAAACATGAATGATTTGAATGTACATCAATGAATGATGCGCATCCCGTGCTGCAAAAGTACACTACAGTACATGCTTTTAGTTATTTTCACGTGAAACTGAGCTTTGCAGAGCAACAAATGAGTACAACGGGGGCGGTAAATGATGCAATCGTTTTTTATCTCGATTAATGTTTTTTTTATAATCATTAGAAGCCAAAATTGAAATCGAACCTGAATTTTCAATTAATTGCACAGCCCTAGTTATTACTGAACTGATACCGAATTGTCCGCGTCTGCATCGCGGTGCACAGAAGAAACAATTCATTTTGACAACGCTAAAAATGGATAAACGACTTTAAAAATCATTATACATAGGTAGGTGGTGCTGAAACGCCCCTTTTCTCTGATTGGCCAACCAAATCTGAGCTTGTAACGTCTGAGAGAGAGAAATGGAGTTTACTTTCGTTTTCTCAATCGCAGTGAAATACTTCTGCTGTACTTCAATGTCCATGAAAGACTGTCCAGCAAACACACACATAGTGAATTGTGCAGTTTTTTAGGTACTTGCAGTGTTTTGATTACCCTTTGTCACCTCCCTCTCCATAGTAAGCTACTGCAATATAGCGCATATGAGGTACATGACGTCATTACATAATAACCGGTGATGTATGATCTATTACTGAACCGATACTGAATTGTTTGCGTCTGCATCGCAGTGCACTGAAGAAACAATTAACTTTTCAACCCTATGAATGAGTATGCGAATTAGGATGCAGCATTGGAATATAGTTCACAAATCATATAGACTAAGGCTGCACAATATCCTTTCAGCATCGATATCGCAATGTCTGTGTCCGCAATAGTCACATCGCAGGATCTACAATATTAAGTTGGGATTAAAGTTGATCAACAATTGAGAATATATGAGATTTGTGGAGTCATTGCTGGGCATGACCATAACAGGTTGAAACTTCATCGTTTGAATGTGTTTTAAAGGCTTTTCAAAAGGGTGTAAAGCGTTTAAGCACAAAACCGTACATCATTTGTAACATTAATGTAGAATAGGTTTACTGACTTATTAATACAATAAAGACTGTACAGTGTTCTTTTACATTTCATAATTCCGTTTCTGTAACTGAATGGGGGCAGCACAGTGGGTAGCACAATCGCTTCACATCAAGAAGGTCGCTGGTTCGAGCCTCGGCTGGGTCAGTTGGCATTTTTGCGTGGAGTTTGGGTGTTCTCCCCATGTTCGCATGGGTTTCCTCCGGGTGCTCCGGTTTCCTCCACAAGTCCCAAAACGTGTAGTATAGGTAAAGTAGGTAAGCTAAATTGTCCGTAGTGTACGTGTGAATGAGTGTTTATGGGTGTTGCCCAGTGATTGGTTGCAGCTGGAAGGGCATCCGCTGTGTAAAACATATGATGGATAAGTTGGCGGTTCATTCTGCTGTGGCGACCCCAGATTAATAAAAGGGACTAAGCCGAAAAGAAAATGAATAAATATACCTGAATGCTCTTTGACTCTCTGGAAAACCATAACGCACTGTTTATCTGACTGGCAATGCCAGATTTTTCCAATATTGTGCAGCCCTAATATAGACTATAAAATATATCAAATATCAGGGGCGTAGATTTAGGGTGGACGGAGGGGACGTGTCCCCACCAATATCCACCGACCATTGAAATATCCCCACCAATAATTTAATCCGCTCAAATCGCGCTGTCAGTGTTAATTTAGACATGCAGAAAGGGTTAAATGACGTTCTCTCCTCGAGTCCTCCCACCCCCAAAACACATATGGACATTTTGATTGGCTATGCCTTTCCCTGCTGTCATGTGAGGGGGTGTGCCTGCGTTTAGATACAAGCAGCGCCAAATGCAGTGGATTGTTTTTTTCCCGTGCAAGAATAAGGTGTGTTGGGTGACACACACAAGCGATGATGGTGGCAGAAAAAAAGGTCATTAGGTTTTTTCAACTAAAAGTGTAAGTCACATAAACGCAAGTTTGCTACTGAATCCATCATGATAATGCTGGTGTTCTGGAGAATTCAGTTCCCCTGTTCCCCCTTCACAGCGCATGCGCAACTTTACAGCTTATGTACACAACGCTTTGCATACACATATATATTTATATATATTTATATATATATATATATATATATATATATATATATATATATATATTAGGCTTGTGCCGGTATTCGGTAATGCGATAAATCACGGTAATGAATATGCACGATATTGTTATCGCGGGCACTTCAAAATACCGTGAAAAATAATAGATCCGAATTTATATTCTTAGAACGCGCCTTAGCTTATTTTCCATCAACCGCTTGAAGAAACACTGCGTATATGCTGCGCAGAACTGATGCGCACTCTGATGTAAACAATCCCCACATGTAGAAGCCTTGTGTGCAGGCAGTGCGCGCCGCCGCTGCCACCGCGCTATAATCCTCACACGCAGGGGCGGACTTGCCATCTGGCAAACCGGGCACTTTCCCGGTGGGCCGACGTACTTTTTGGGCCGGGCTGATCATCGTCTTATGATTTGATCGGCCCATAAAAGGCTTAGCAGCCTATCGTTTTTTTCTGCCTTATTGATTGACGCTGCTGTGATCTGTGACTCTCTGAAAGTAGATGCTTTTTTCCCGGACAGACAGACCGGGCCGTGACACTGCAGCCCATTGGCTCTTTTCGGTATTGACATTGGGCTGGCCCAATCACAAACTCCTATTTTGGACTCCGTGTGAGCGTGCGTCGTCTGTGTGTATTTGTCAAAATAGTCGAGAGTCAGAGAGAAGAAACGCAAGGGAGGCGCAGAGAAATCGCGAGAAATACACCGGCGTTTCATTTAGCGATTCTGAAAAGTTCTCTGTTCATTCTAGTACACGGCTAAAAACGCAAATCACGTGACCACACACTCTCTGCCCAGAGCTGCAGCCACTAGTTCAGCGGGTAAGCATAAACCCCAGGTCAGAGTATAGTGCATGTCAGACAGTTCATCTGCTGGGTGATCTCATCTCACTATAGTTGTTAAACGTGATATTGAATTCCTCTTGTTGTCTCTATCTAACAATTCTTATGTCTTCTGAATCACTTGTTCTCAGTTAACTGTTTTGGCTGAGTGCAAAGCTAATATATTAATTTATGTAACCACATACACTGATTCTGCACATTGACTGATTACTTACCTTTATCGTTTAAATTTAATGTACGTTATACTGTTATACTGGCCATTATTGGTTATCAAAACTGATATTCTGCAAAAGAGACGGTGTAAATCAAATATCAAAATGAAACAAATTTGACTTATATTATGTTTTCATTGTTTAGATAGTGAAACAGCAAGCAGGATGAGGTGAAAGAGGTTAAAATGTAACACTGTTCACTTTGAAGATTTACCCATGCTTTAGCAGGCAGTTTTTGTTATGTTTATTATTGAATATAGGCTGAGTGAATAGTGTATTGAATAAGCTAAATTGGCTGTAGTGTATGAGTGTGTGTGTATGGGTGATTTCCAATATTGGGTTGTGGCTGGAAAGGCATCTGCTGCATAAAACATGCTGGAATAGTTGGCAGTTCATTCCACGATTGCTGATCGAAGACGGTTTCCCTTTGCACATTCACTTTGATATAATTGCTCAAGTTTACTTATATATTGTGTATTGTTTTATTTATATTTATTTGTATTTAAATGTTTGAAGTACTTTTAGTTAATTAAAAAGTTATTAAAGTTACTAAGTTGATGAAACTGAAGTTTTTTGTCTTTTTTTACCTGTTTCTCTAGTAAAATTACAATATCGTGATAATACCGTATACCGTGATAAAAGCTCAATCAATTAATCGCAGCATGAAAATGTGATACCGGCACATGCCTAATATATATATATATATATATATATATATACATATATACATACATACATACATACATACATACATACATACATACATACATATATATATATATATATATATATATATATATATATATATATATATATATATATATATATATATATATATACATATTCTATTCAAAATTGTGAAATGTTGCACTATAAAATAACTGTTCAAAAGTAGTTTAGCATTTAATTTAATCATTTATTCCAGAGATTTTAAAGATGATTTTTTGTGTATATATATATATATATATATATATATATATATATATATATATATATATATATATATATATAATCATCTTTAAAATCTCTGGAATAAATGATTAAATTAAATGCTAAACTACTTTTGAACAGTTATTTTATAGTGCAACATTTCACAGTTTTGCTGTATTTATGATGAAATAAATGCAGCCTTGGTGAGCAGGAGAAGCTTATTTTAACATATTTAGCAATCATACTGACCCCAAACTTTTGACCAGTTGTGTATATAATATTTTATAAGCGAAAGTGTGCACTTTAATTTTAACAATCCCACAGACATCGTCAGCAAATATGAATCAGAGAGGTCAGACTTTCTCATACAGAGCCTCATTTCAATTTTCAGGTTTTGTATATATACAATTAACGGTTGCCCCATCCATCTGGATTGAAAAGTTATGGTGTAGAGTCGGGTTGGCAGAAACTTCAAGCATTTCCGTTTTCGCGAGGTTAAGCTGAAGATGATGATCTTTCATCCAGTGTGAAATGTCTGACAGGCAGGCTGAGATGAGAGCTGGAACCAAGGGATCATCAGGGTGAAAAGAGTGGTATAGCTGGGTATATAGCTGGGTATACACTATACCACTATACCACCCTATACATAGGGTGGTATAGTGGTAGGAAAATCCATGATTCTGGATGACTGGTCCTAAAGATGTCGTGTAGATGGAGAAGAGAAGTGGCCCAAGAACAGAGCCCTGAGGTACCCCAGTGTTTAGATTGCTGTAGGTTGGACACCTCTCCCCTCCAAGACACCCTGAATGACCTGTCAGAGAGGTAAGATCTGAACCATTAAATAACAGTGCCTGCAACGCCCAGTGACTCAAGCGTAGATAGCAGGATCTGGTGGTTTACAGTGTCAAAAGCAGCTGATAAATCCAGCAAGATGAGGACAGATGACATGATTTGATTATAACTGCAGATCAATGACAACTACTACTTTAACATCTGCAATTATATAAAATAAATAAATAAATGCAATGTATATGAACACATACAGACCCTTACAGTCTCTGATGTTACCAATTACAGTAAAACTACACATACATTTAGTCCTTATTTAGGTTCAAAACAACACGCAACAAATAGCCCAGTCAGTGCAAACCTCTCATCTGTATCTTTAATCTTCAGCAGCCCATGTAACCTCTGTTAGAGAGTAATTCCCTCATTCCGAGTTCATAATAGTCCAGAAGGTGATTAGTTAAACATGGCAGTTTGTTCATGTTTTAGGTTGCTGAAAGAATCATTTGCTGCTTTGTTTTTTTCCGGCTTCTCCTTTTTTTTTTTTTTTTTTTGGCGCTTCAGTCTCACATTTGTCTGTTTTGTTTGTGCTAGGTACCCTTTGCAAAGGGTACCCAAAAGTGGTACGGTACGGTTCACTTTTAGGTACCTTTTGACAGTGGAAACAGCCATAAAAGCATACCAAACTGTACCGTACCATACCACTCAGTGGAAATGGGCCATAATAGTTGATTTTCAAAGGATCATGCAATCAAATGCTCTGTATGCTCCGTTACATCACCCATCATACTCTGTTATTTAGAGTTTTACTCCATTATTAGGCATATCTGGAACAGCAGCATAACCTGCACTTACTCATATTTGAGTTTCCAGATAACCTCATTACGCACAAATGAGTCATGTCAGAGTTGTAGTAGTGTGTGTGTGTGTGTGTGATGACATTAGTGGTGACTCTGTCATGAGCAAGAGTTTTTCCCTCTTTTTATGAACTCCATGGCTATATAAGTCCTTCAGATATTTTTATATGAATTGTGAGATGAGAGAATCGAGGTTTTCTTTGTTTTGAATGTCTTTGTCAGAATGTTTGTGTTTGTGCCAGCAAAAACCCAGGAACATACTTTTTTATTCTTTGTAGATAGAAGAAAGTAGAATCCAGCAGTTAAGCTGTTATCGTCAGTAATGGAAAATTGTGTTTTCAAACCATTTGAGTGCTTTAAGGATTCAGGCCCGACACCACCCCTTCTGTCTGTTTTCGGTCTCGTCTTTTATATGCATGGTCAAATCACATTAGACACTCACCAGGAGGCTTCAGTCAAGTGTGAATAAGGGATGCGTGTAAGACTCTCCTCAGGTGCCTCTCATTTCTCAAGCAAAACTAATGTCAGCAGCGCAAAGTCTTATTTAAAGCCTTTCATCATTCAGATTGTGCTAACGCTACATGACAGGGGTTGTGTGGTCTGGAGGAGCCGATGTGGTCTTTAGTTTCAATCTTTTTAGTCTGAAACGTTTCAAAGAAATCAAAGATTATCAGAGTGTAGTAAAAACAAATCTTACTGCCTGAAATTGGTTCGTTAAATCAAATGAAATGATGAAATCAATATGAAAGTCAAATTGGCAAAAAATATTTGATAACTTTTATAACTAAAATGAGTTGAACTTGATTAAGTTGAAGTAAGATAAAAACATTTGTTGTCATGACTTTTTTCATACGTTTTACAGTGTAGATTCCAAACAAGCAACATTTCAGTCTTTTTACTTCTAAATCGATGCTTTTTCTTTTTAATTCAATAGACCAGCAATTTTAGAGTGGAAATTGTTTCTGAGTAAATCTGTTTTCGTCAGCGTAGAGCCACTGTTTTGCTGAAAAACATAAGCATTTATTTCCCTTTCAAGGTTTTAAAGTGTTCTGGCTGTTGGAAAACCTAAAATCAGGTCTTTCTCTCGCATACATTCCCTCTTATACTGCATGAGGAGAATGGAGACGGTTGAGAAATTTGATGCGGTTTAATCTAATTTGTCACACTTCAAGCTTCTGTTTGACTTTAGTACTGCACTAATTATTGAGTAATGCAGATGACAGCACCAGCCAGTCCTCCCTTCAGTCTTTTGTGAAGCCCCGAGCTGAAATGGTGTGTGTTTGTGCTTTGCATATGCAGTTTCTAATTTCACTGTTCTCATATCAAAATATCATAATCTGTAAGGGCTGGACTGTCTGTGTAACACTGTGTCTTAACTACACATAACAAGATTTCAGTAGTAGGCCCACATGGAATCTGCACGCGCAGAAATCCACAGATTTTTAGCTCATCGTTGAGTCTGTTTATTTACTTCTGGGTAAATTTATATTTATTCATTTGTTAAATTAATTTCAGTAATATTATTAACTAAAATAATAATGTTCAGGCGACGCTGTGGCGCAGTAGGTAGTGCTGTCGCCTCACAGCAAGAAGGTTGCTGGTTCGAGCTTCGGCTGGGTCAGTTGGCGTTTCTATGTCGAGTTTGCATGTCCTCTCTGCATTCACGTGTGTTTCCTCCGGGTGCTCCGGTTTTAGCCACAGTCCAAAGACATGCGGTACAGGTGAATTGCGAAGGCTAAATTGTCCATAGTGTATGTGTGTGAATGAAAGTGTATGGATGTTTTCCAGAGATGGGTTGCAGCTGGAAGGGCATCGGCTGCGTAAAACTTATGCTGGATAAGTTGGCTGTTCATTCCGCAGTGGCGACCCCAGATTTTTAAATGTCTTTAAAAAGGCATTTTTGGATCAGACCTGGGAGAACAATTGTCTTAAGAGCTCTTGCATAGACCCAGTGTAGTGATGCACAAGTGTTGTCACGATACTGTAATTTCTAACTTATGATATGATAACCCCCCAACCACAACCACCAATAATATAGCATAGACTTTCTATTTTGCTTTAGCTATATCATTTTGGTCGCTTGGGATGCAGTGACATGCAGTCAGTTTTGCGGAACAGATTCACCACTCATAAATTATCATAAAACTCATCGTGCTAGGAAGTATTAGGAAGTTTGCTGAAGGTGCAGCTGACGTACAGTGAGGGGTTTGTATCTTTAATAAATCATGACAGTTCATGTACATTGAAAAGTAAGAATAATTAATAAATACATATAAACAGTCCCTTAAAAGTGACCGAACCGTGCTCTGGCACGCTTCTTCCAACCGGGCCAGGGCCGGCCAACTGAACCGCACCTGGGCCCGATTCGGAGCACTCCTACAAATGCGCCAGGGCACGGTTTGGATTGCATATTGTGAGTGCACTCTAACTGGCTACTTGTAAGTTAAGTTTCAGTTTAGTTTGCACCGATTCTGGGTTTTAGGTAACACGAAGGCAGCTGCTCAATAATAGCATGGCAACAAAGAGTGAGTAAAGTCAAGCTTCCTTCATGTTACCTAAAACCCAAGATGGGTTCAAAAATTAACTAACACTTAACTAGCTATCCAGCTTCGTTGTACAGGCCCCAGATAATGAACCATGTGAAACTGTATCTGTACAGATTAGACTTTGGTGGGCTGTAACCATAACAGTAGCAAGTTATCTACTGTAGCAGCTCTTTTGCCTGTTTAACCCAGCTCAGACAGAGCCAGTTGTGATAAGGGGTGTGTGATCTATTACAACACTGGTGCAACATGGCTTTATTAAATGCTTTTTTGAGCCGTAACCCTTGTGTGCCGTTGAGGATGTTTTCTTTCACTCTGGGGGGATTTTAAGTCTTAATTTGGCCACAACTTTCTCCGTGTTTCAGCAAACTGAATGATTTTTGGTGACAAATCTTATTTTGACCCATATTTTAAGAAAATGCTTTGAAAATGTAAAAGAATAAACAGTACTTTAAATTTACTACCCTTTTGTTATGCTTTTGGCTTTTATAGCTCCATTGGCTTCTATTATAACCATATAATAATGGATTGTTGATAATTTTCCCTGTTGGGAAGAAGTTTTACTGTTGATCATTAGTTGCAGTGCAAAAAAAGCTTAATTTCTGCCTTCTATACCAAGTATTGTGTGTGTGTGTGTGTGTGTGCGTGCGTGCGTGCGTGCGTGCGCGCGCGCGCGTGCGCGTGTGCATGTGTGTGTGAGTGTGAGAGAGAGAGAGAGAGAGAGTATATTTCTACACACTATAATCTGCTGTTTTACTCAATATAAGAGCCAGAAACATTTTGCGTAGGCCTATCTAAAGGGTTAATGCTACCAACTGATGATAAACAGTTAAAATGATACATTTGACCTCTTCCCAACAGGGAAAACCACCAACAATCAAGAATACCTAATTATATAGTGTCATGGCTTTGCAATCAAAAATATCATTATAATGGAAGTCAATGGGGCAAAAACAGCCACAAACACAAGGGTAGTAAGTTTGAACAGTACACAAGGGTTAAATAATGGCATGAATCCCAGTAAATGAACTACTGAAAAACTGTAATATTAATTTTAAAATATGAAAAATAATATCAGTTGCAAAAACATAGTTTACACCATTTTATTTCAAATGTTACACTTAATGCTTTTAGCAAATTCAGACAGTTTGTAATGCCAATAAAAGATTGGCACTGGCTCAATCTGTGTAATGTGTGATGCAGATTTGGAAATATGGATTTTTTTTTTAAATATGCGAAGACCGTCTAAACGTGTGATAACTGTAAAGGTTGCCAGTCCCTGCTGAATTGTTTGGAAGTTTGATAACATTGCACTCTTGTAGGATTACTTTATTTATTTTGGATTGTGAAAGCAAAATTCTCCTACGAGAGTGATTATACGACCTTCCGGTGGTGAATGTGGTTATACTCATGAGGAGTATTATTTGGTAGTTTGGTAATTTATTTCACTAATTTGGCAACCATCAAACGTCATCTGGGAAAGGGTTCGAATTTCCGTTTGGTAAAAAAAAAAGTTAGTGTTACAGTTGGGACGACACTACATACATATACTGAGTGTGTTGGTGCATAAGTGCATAGTCTATAGTGTGCCATTTGGGACACATCTATAGAGATAACAATAATGCTTTTTGATTCATTTGACAGTTTTGTATTTGGGTTTTATTTATAGATTTTCTTTTTCTAAATAATTTACAACTACAGTATATACTTTGTTTAGTATTCTAATAAGGATTTGCAAATTTTCATATTGTTATTAGGGACCAAGCACCTAAGGTGCATAGGCCCTATTGGTATTGCTCTGTTTTTTATTATTGTTATTATTAGGGACCAAGCAACTATGGTGTATAGGCCCTATTCACCTTATTCTCCGCGTACGAGTGGGCGCAGCCATTTGAATCATTTTGGCTCGAAACTTCCGGTCTCATTCACTTCCATTCATTTTTAAACGTTAAAACAGCTCGTTTTGCTGCTTGGTGTTGCAAACTGATATTTTCTTATTATATTATTCGACTTTGTCTGTATTGTAATGCAAACACTTGTTTGTAGAGTAAGTAGTTTGCCTGTTTTTTGCCGTTTATTATTCCTAGTCATTTCTCCCATAGGCAACTGAATCGGAAGTTCTAAAACAATCGCAAAAACGCGAGCACTTACGCATTGAAGAATAAGGTCAATTGCTCTTGTAATTGCTCTTTCTTCTTCTTCTTTTTCTTCTTATTATTATTATTATTTTTTTTTCTAGAATGAATCACATTTTTGAGGGTCTTAACATGCTTAAACTAAAAAAAAAATTTGCACACAGACCAGAAGTGGTGAAAATTTACGTTTGTTATTGGTGTGAAAAGTGAGTCTGGCAAAATGGCTCAACAGCGTCACCTATGCACTTTTGATGAAGTGGCCCCCAAACTTCAAACATGCCAATACCTACAAAAAAGTCTCTTGGATTGAAATCTCAAACCCAACAGGAAGCCAACTGTTTTCTGTCATGAGCCTGGTGAGCCTACGTGCGTGAGCCTACGTGCGGGTCCCTTTCATCGCTGCTTGCAGCTTTATTTTTATTGTTGCTTTTATTCATTTGTTGGTTGGTTGATTGGCAATTGGCAAATTTTCTCTTGAACAAAAAATAAATGAATAAATCAAATACATGACAGTAACCAAACTGAGTAGATAGAAATACTTTGGTTTTATTTAAGCGTCAGATTAGTATACTTTTACATGGCCAAGTTACATGTGGAGCTTAATAATTATTGTTTAGAATTGTTTGTGACTGCTTTATATGTGTGCTTTTCCACTATGTGATGCAACTCTAGTCAATACAACTCTACGGTTCAGTATGACTTCGCTCAGTCTGCTTTTACACTTGTGTAGTACCGCTTCAAAGTGAGTGTGAATTCATTATATTGTGCCACCTCTGCTAACACCATATTCTTCCTCACTTTATCCAGCTCCGACTGGATCTGCCCCTCGTCACCTATTTACGATTATATTACTTTAATATGATTTCAAAGTTGTATGTCATTATTGTGCAGACATTGAATTAGCATTTTCATTTGTAGCATTTATAAAAGTGTTTATTTTCTTTTGTTCCTCCTTTTTCACACGTATATGTATTTTTGGCTTGTACAACTGGCTATAAAGATGTGTGAGACTGTTAAAAGCCTCAAGTCTTTTCTTCTCACCTCTCACTTCATCTCACCTGAGCAGGTTATAAATACTCAGTGACGTTTCACAATGAGAGGAACGTCTGCACACCGCATACTACCACCATACAGCCTTGTTAAGTTGTGTGCGACATTTGTTTAAAAATAATCCTACAACGGGTGTTGGGGACTGTTCATTTCAATCTAGTGGGATTTAGGCATGGCCCGGTATTCTGATAGTAGGGATGTAACGATTTACCTGACTCACGATTCGATACGATGAAGTCACTATTTTTTTTTTAAACAAAATTGTTTGAATCAAATTTAAGGTGAAGAGCCCTTTTTATTTTTTTCTTAAATGCTGCACATCTTTTGAAAAATTGTATATTTTGTGCCATAACTGAATTGCTATTTTAAAAACAAATTCCAAAAAAAAAAAAAAAACACCAAAGAAGATTCAATAATATAGACAAAATAAAACTGTGAATAAAACTGAATCTATCGGTTTGCAATATATTGAAACTAGAGCTGGGCGATAAAATCGATATCGGCCAAATAAAATTGTCAATACGGATAAAAAAAAAAGTTCGGTATGTAGTTTCGGTATGAAGCGCTATAGTTTTATTAAAACGTGGCTATTGAGCGCACGTTTTGGAACCATTGCCAATAAGCTTAGGGTGTCAGTTTGTCAATTCCAATGGAGGCATTCGCTCTGAACTTTTCCAAATGCCCTGAGCGCTATTACTAACCAATCTGCTTCACACTTTGTATGGAATTTCAGTAATAACGGCAGACTAATTACCTTAGACAAACGCAAAGCCTGCGCCCGTGCTTGTCACTTCAGGTCAGAATAACAACACAAGCGAAAATTAGTGCCATACAGCAGCCGTGAGGACATTGTAAATAAAAAAGGATGTTGCCAAAGTGGCTTTTTGGTTTCTTTTCTTGTGCATCCCAGCTACTAGCTCCACATCTGAAAGATTTTTTAGCATAGGAAGTAATGTCGTCATTCAGCTTCACAATTTGTAACGTTGCTGTATGTATTTGAATAATGATGGTAGGTTCCTTTACTTGAAAGTTTAAATTTGATTATCATAATTTGTTTTGTTTACAGAGTTTGAGGTTTACTGTGTCATTATTATTGACACCTTACAGATGTTGATCTACATTTACCGTTGAACACACTTTGTAACGTTTTATTTATCAAGTCTCTTTAACACTTATGTTTATTTCATTATAAAGTAATTAGATATTTTGTTAGAATATTTTTGTTTTTGACTATTAAAACTATTTCCTAGTAATGCTAGTAAATTAAAATAAAGTGTATAAATAAAACAAAAACCTAATTATCATAAATGTGTTGAAAGAATGAAAAACATTTAATAATTATCGATATGAAATGATGTGAAACATGATATTGTGATAAATATTTTTTCGCCCAGCCCTAACTGATGCCCTGTTTTTCTAGGCTTTATTGGTGTGATGGTCAGGAATGTTGTACCATTATTGCCTTTTTAGCATATAAGTAGATGATACAAACCAACCATACAGTAATGTGTGAATTGTGGAATGGGCTAAATCTAAATCTATTTTTTTTGACCCTCCCCTGACATTTAAAAAAATATATATCTCATTGGCGAACACATCAAATATGAAAGCCTCGTCCGTTGTATACTGCAAACTCGCATACATTTGCCTCGTCCGCCAGGCAAATGTATAAATCAGCCTTTTTGCACCGTGTGATCTCCGAAGCACTCGTCAGAGCAAGCGGAGCTACAAATCATCCGGTCCACGTGGGCTGGTTTTTTATTTATTTTTTTTTTGACAGTAGTTTTTCCACAGTCGTGATGGTTTATGTGCATCATATTCGTTGTTCTGTTAGTGCAAGTAAACGTCCTTTTGCAGTATTTGCACACAGTTTGAGTTTTGTCTGGCGCACCTCACTGCTGTCATTTTACTCTGCCGCCCCACCTCTTGCTCAGCGTCGATGTGCAGGTAAAGCAAGCTTGCGCCTGTAAACACAGCGCCCCTTCTGTTCAGAGCATGTAGCGCGATTCGTTCAACATTTCTACCTGTTTGAATCATCACATATTTGAATCCATTTTCAACCGGCTCACAGTGAATTATTACATCCCTATCTGATAGTATTATAAATAATTCAAATAAATCATTGACTTCTGCATTATCTTCCATTAGTTTCAAAAACAGATTTATTTACAACTTGACAGGGTGTCTTTGGATATCTTTTTTACCATTGGGTATAAAGTAAAGCCACTGCAATGTTCAGGCCTAAAGCATGCTTGGATGATAAGTGACTTATTTTTCCAAATGTTTCATGAATTGAGGGCTGATCAGTAGCTTTTGATGTGGATGCTTATTTTCTGCTTGAGAAACTGTTGCCCTAAAAAGCTAAATCAAATAGTTGTAATAAATTAAAACGTACATATACCATAGGAAAGGTACAACAGAACATTTTTTAAGTGTCTCTTGCAGCAAATCCATTGTTGCAGATAGTAATGATTCTATCTGGCTGGCCAGTATCTGCAGTGTCTACACATCATAATTTGGTAAGGGTATGGTTTGCTTGAAACCAGATACTCCATACAGTGGAAAATCACCAAAATCCTTACTGGACTGTGATGTACCACACCGTGCTGCAGGAAAGATCCATCAAAGACAAATATGATTAGTCTGATAAGACTTAATGTTTGTGTTGTAGTGAGTGATCATCGTTGGAAAGCGCTTTTATAGCTCTGATAAGAGGCTGCTTAAATACAGCCCATCCCCTTTCACATCTGTAGCTTTAGCAATGCACCAGGGATAGCTTAGTCAAGCACATGTATAATAAGTAGAATAGCTTTGTGGGAAGCTCTCAAGTAAGTTCTGAATATCAAAGATCTACAGACGTGGACGAAGTTGGTGGTATCCTTCCATTGAAGAAAGAAAAACTACAGTGGTCACTGATTAATCAAACATTTCTGAAAATAAACTAATGAAAATCAGATATTGCTTTCAAATTGTGCTTCACAGAAACATTAAAAAGGCAAACCAATCAAACTGGCCCGGACAAAATTTACGAGTTCCTATGATTGGACGATATTGCAGAAAAATGATCATGATATCATGTTTCATATCATTCGCTATAAAGAATTGGTTGTTTTTATAACAATCCATTTAGGAATATTAGGCTTTTTTTATTTAACCACTTCATTTTAATTTACCAACATTACTAAGGCAAATAGAGTTATTAGACAAAAACTAAAACATTTAAACAAAATATCTGATCTCTTTATAATAAAATAAACATAAGTGTTGAAGAGACTCTTAAACTTAATAAATAAAATGTTCCAAAGTGTGCAATGTTAAAGCGTAAACGCTGAACAATCAAAGCAACTTTAAGGTGACTATAATAATGATACAGTAAACCTCAAACTCTAAACAAAACAAATTATGATAATCAAATCTGAGCTGTCAAGTAAAGGAACCAGCCATCATTATTTAAATATTGCACGTTACAAATTGTGAAGCTGAATGACTATATTTGCTCGAATGTTAAAAAAAATCTTTGAGATAGGGAGCTAGTGGCTGGGATGCATAAGAAAAGAAACCAAAAAGCCACTCTGGCGACATCCTTTTTTATTTTTAATCTCCTCACTGCTGCTAGCCACCGCACTCATTTTCGCATGTGTTGTTATTCTGTCCTGAAGTGACAAGCGCGTACACGTGGTTTACAATGGGCTTTGTGCTAACGCTCCTCTGGCATCTCTCGTAACTTTGGAACTGGTATGCACCAGACCGAATCAGCATATGTATTTCGGTGCGTAATTTCGGAGCCACTGGTACTGCGACAAGAACGTAAAGTAGGTCGCACACTAGAAGCTCTGCTCGGCGACGCATAGTGTCGCACCAAGCAGCGCCATGCATTTTAGAAATCGCAAGCCGGCGGCTGTCCGCGAAGCTCAGCCACGACTCAGAACACTGTTCTTTGTTTCTGCCGCGCCACAGAGTGCCATCTGAATAGTTTCATTTTAAAAAACATGCGAATGTGCGCGTCTGGTGTGTGATACTATCAACTGTCATGTGTGAGCCGTGCCGTGGCTCTGAGCAGCGCATCCGATAAGTGACGCCCTTAAGAAGCATCAAGGGGTGCATCAAAGGCACACATAAGTACGCGTTGTCACACCATCTCTATTTATTCTAAACAGCTTTGAGGGATACAGACAGCATCAGCAATGTCAGACGTTTGTTCTTGTTGCTTATAGAAGGAAAAACTCGCAGTACGGCGCATGCGCTGAGTGGCTCCGCTCATCAACACGCATGATCGCATTCATCAAATTTGCCTAAACTAAGCATTCTAAAGTATGGCTATTTTTACAAGCAAGGATTCTAACACGCCAACATGCAGCAGGTACTTTACAAAAGTTGCGTGTAAGGGGGGAAACACGTCAAACTTATGAAATATGAGGGCTCATGGAATCAACTTAAAGGTGAGGAATGGACTGTCTTTGACAGCTTGTGACATCATCTGGCACTTTCAGTGAGTACGTTTACATGGACACCAATACTCTGATTTTAATATGATTAAGACAATACTCTGATCAAGAGTCTACCACGTAAACAGTGATTTTTGATTATCTTAAAGGACCACAGGCACAAACTGCGGAGGAAACATTTTTAGGCTGGTGATGCAATGACGTTAATGGATCTATGTGCTCTAACATGTAACTGGGAATCATGAATGTAACATTCAAAAAGCTACTCATGTAAACACCTGAATCATATTATTGTCTCATTAAGATTAAGGCAAATCATTAGATCACTGATGTCCATGTAAAAGTAGTCACAAGCCCCAAACCCAGAAAAAAGGTGTTCCTTGATTTTGATGACAGCCTTTCCACAGGTTAGTAGTAAGCTAATGTAATGTTAATAGCCAATTTTGCATTCATGCTAACAAATAAATGATCAAAAGAAATATAATAATGCAATTAAAATATATAATATATGAATTGATGTTTACTTTAAACTTATTATAAATATATATTTATATTGTTCAATTATAATGATTCATTATATATTTTTTTGTCAAATAATTTTGTGGCTAAAAAGTATCGGTTCTGACACTGTTTTGGCACTGGTACCGTTTTAAAAGTATTGATTTAGCACTGGTATAGAAATAACCCCAAACGAGACCCAACCCTACTCGTAACTAGGCTACCATCAAGCATTTCCTTAGAGGATGACAAACGGACAAAACGATTGCTGCTGTTCTGATGCAAGTTTATGGAGAAAAGTACGAAGCACTGTAGTTTTGGGTGCACTGTGTTTGTCTGATTTAGTTAGTCTGCCATTATTACTGAAATTTGTGTATTGGTTATCTATTGGTTAGATCTACTTGCATGAATCTTAGTGCACTCGTGGCATTCGGAAAAGTTGAGATGTTTTCTATGTTCAGCTGTAAAATGCACGCGTCACCTGTGTACAGCTTGCACAACATGTGCGCAAGTGCAAGTTGTGCTCCTCCATTGGAAATTACAGACTTACACCTAAAGCTTATTGGCATTCCTTCCAAGGTGCGCGCTCAGCAGCCACGTTTAAATAAAACTATAACGCTTCATACTGAACTTTTTTTAATTATCGATATGTTCTGTTAGCTGGTGACCAGCTGGTCCTCTAGCTGAGTTCAGCTGATTGGTTCTGTTAGCTGTGGAGAGGCTAACCCTCACACAACAAGTTTGGTGCAACAAACTTGATCATAACGGTCACATTTCCTCCACCTAAATACACAATTCAGACTTGGGGTAGCATTTGGGGGTACTTTTCTGATCACGCAAGCCCTGAGTTGTTTAATCTCAAGCCCTGGCACAAATACGCAGATTGTTGAATGCCTCCCCTGTGCATGATGAATTCCTGATGGAAAGTGTTTGGGCTGATGCCCCTCATCTGAGCAGGTGTCGAGCAGAGTTGTCTTTCCTCTCCAATCTACTCATTGAAACAACACCGATTCCCTGTGATCGACCTGACCTCTCAACTCATTTTGACTGACAGGTAGTTTTTGATTGATTAATGCAATCAGTTAAGTAGTTCAAACTAATTTAAGTCATATTAAATATATTCTTTTTTCTTTTGCTCGGGAGCTATATTGTTAGACTGCCCGCTCCCGTTCAAATTACACATTAGAGCCCGCGGTATACCATATTACTGTATTACCACGCAAGCCTACTCTAGGCTAGTATTTAACTGTACACTCCAATGCTTATAAAGAAGAGAGCTTGTGTGTTCGGCTGAGTCATGTAAAGACTGATTTATCATGTCGTGACCCACGGCGCATGCCTTGCGCGTTGCTGTGCGTTTATACTTCTGCGAGCTGTTTATGTTGCCCTGCAATAACACTTCCAAAACGCTAGCTGGCAGGGGGTTTTTATGTTCCTCTGTGTCAAGTTTCTTCGCTGGTGTTTTGTTTTTTCTGAATGCTACCTAATGTACAAGTAGTTAACTTGCTCATTCTGAGTTGGGAGCAGCGTTTATTTGAGAGCGCACAAGAAGATCTGCGCTCAGTGTTGCCAGATGATGCTGACTGTTTCCAGCCCAAAAGCTGTCGAGATCACAAGCGTTTATACACTGTTCTAAGCATATGTATGCGAAGAACGGGGGCTATGACATCTCTTTGGGAGATCAAAACAGGTTTATGAGGGCAGACCAGGGCTGGCGGACACACCGTGGCAAAACCGCCCAAATTTTCACTACCTGCCTATGTCACTTTTTACCCGCAAAAATAAATTCAAAACCGCCCTATCTGGCAACACTGTCTGCGCTTGAGCAGCGCGTATTTAAGGGCGCGCAAGAAGCTTTGTGCACGAGCAGAGGAAATCGGCACGCAAGCAAAGAGATTTGCATGCTGTAGGCTATTACATGAATGCGATCTCGACTCGTAATACTGTGCTTACGACATTTGTCATTGAAATAGCGCCACAGGTAGTTAGTAGATCTTTGTAAAAAAGGCTTGCCGCCACAGTTGGAAAAAATCCTTGAGGAAACACTGTGTAGTCATAATGTAAACACAAAACAGAGGTTTCCAGCTGGAGTTACTTCATTGGACTCGACATTTGGAAACATTCAACTGAAAGGGTTTGCGCTGCACTCGGCTCTGCCCATACTTGTCACTGCTACCAAGCCGACCAATCACAATTTTCGATACACTTGAGAGGTGTGCGTCGGGATTAGCCACGATGAGTGGTATGCTACATCGCAAAGACTGCGCTGGACCATACGCATTCGCTTGATGCAGAAGTGTAAATCATCCTTTAATGTACTTGCAACTTTTATGCCAAGAATTAATGTAAAAACAGCTCATTATGAACACTCGTAATTCACTTAAACCTTTCCTACCTTTATTAAGGATTATTTTAGGTTCAAGTGGTATGTGTAAGGATTTGGAGGCAAGCAGATTATGGCTGTTTTTGAAGCATACAGTGGCATCTGTTGGTAAAAATTAAACTTATAATCTATTAAAGAGAGAAACGCAATGTATTCGCAAAATCTCAGATTAGATGCAGAATCATTTCTCGATTCATTTATCACCACAGCTGTAAAAACAGGTTACAATTAGCTTGTTTCTGCATGTGTCTTTTATTTATTGAAGCATTTGTAGCTTTAGGCTTGTTCAGTTTAAGCAATGCACAATATTACAGTTCTAAAGTGAAAGCGTCTGTCAGCTGTGTGGTAAACAACAGAAACCTTTTTGGATGGTTTTCTTTTATTTTCAAAGTTATCTAGCAGACTTTTACATCCCATACACCCCATAAAGTAACATATTATTACATGTCTTAGGTTAGGTCACCACTTAATTTTTTGTTTATAACCACAATAACGAAAAATATGTAATTTTTTATTTATTTATTTATTTTAGTATTATTTAAAAGTAGATTTTTGGTGCTTAGTGGACAATACAATACCCAAGTAGACCCATATCCCTATGCTTTACTGAGTCCAGGGTGCAGAGCCCTTGAATGGGGACTTGAATGTTACCATGACAATGCAAAGCAGCTACAACAGGAATGTATCGTGTTTTGTTTTCCTTGCAATCAAATTGAAATTTGTAATTTATAAAAATATGCTTTGTCCATTCCAATCTCTTCTACTATTGAACACATTTTACCTATGAAATGCAGAAATAGTGTTGGTGGTATTTCAAGAATGTAATTGAACATTTCAGGAATTTAATTGAGTGTTAATTCTAGAGGTTATAAGAGAAATGTATTTTCTGCAATCTGTATATATGTCAATAATAATACAAATTGGTTACAGAGAAGTTAGCATGAATCTTTAACCAAAATTGCGATCTTTTAACTATTAGTTTTGCAGTTTTATTAGAAATATTTGGTTTTGACTTTTTAAAAGGTAAAAGTTTTCTCTTTGTAAATTAAACTTCTCATCAACTTGTTTTAACTGAATCCACCACATTTCAGAATGTACTAACCTCTATTTAAACTTGGGAACTTTTCAGTGCTATGCAGCAACTTGGATTAAACCTGAGCACATTTGCATGCATTCTCAAATATGTATGTTTTTCAGGAACAGCAACCAATCACATCTGTTGTGTCTATTTTTGTTGTACACCTTAACCTGTGTCATTTAGAATCTGAACGGTCTGTAATTAGTCTCTCATTGTGTCACTCAGGTGCCCACATTCTGCTGCTGAGGAGAGAGCACCACGATGAGGAGACAGTAGGCACCCACCATAGTATGGCCGCGTCCCGCTCTTCGCGCGTCACAAGATCATCAGTGGGGATAAATGGATTGGATGAGAACTTTTGTGGCCGAACCCTCAGGAACCGCAGCATCGCCCAGCCGGAAGAGAGCTCTCCGCCTCCCGTGCCCAGAGCTCGCTCGCCCAAGAAAAAGCAGGACTGTCAGCAGCACCAGCAGACCGGAGCACAGTTTGGAAAGGTAACTGAGAGCAAAGCGGAGGGCGAAGCCGTGCCTGCATATGGAAAACGTGGCTTGCCGACCTCCGAGAAGGAAGAGTCTGACAAATTAGACAACTGTGAGCGTCAAAGGTCTGGGTGTGGGCCTGAAGCATCACCTGCCCTGAAGAGGGCCAAACGCTGTCCTCGCTCAGGTGAATCACAGGGGGCAGAGGAAGAGCCTTCTCTCAAACCAGAGAGCCCTGATCCTGCTGTATTGAAGGAAAATGACGATGGAGCCAAATCAAATGTTCCCTTGGCCTCAGACAAAGAGGCTGATCAGAAAAAGGATGGCCCAACAGAAGAGATTGCCCTTCAACCAGAGGTCAGCGAGAACGTCAAAGCAACCAATGGCCTTGCTGAACTCTATAGGGAGGACTCAGAAGTTGCGGCCTTACCTGCGGAGCCCTGTGCCTCCCCTGCCACGCTCAACAGCAGTCCCTCACTGTTAAATGGCAGCCAGGCTGCGCCCTCATCCCCTGACCCTATTGTGCCTTGTAGATCCCCTCATCCCAAGCAAACCAATGAGCCCGACAGCCCTCAATTTGACTGTGAGAGGAACTGCACACCTGAGGAAGCCGCTGAGGCTGTGCTATCTCGGGAACCCGAAATGGAGGTAGAGGTGGATGTTGTGGGAGAGGCTGGCCAGGTTCAGGATGAATTCGTGAGAGAGGAAAGCACCAACGGGGACTTTCAGGCTGAACCACAGGACCCTTCTGACAACTGCTCGAATATCTCAGGAGAAACGCTGTTGGCTGCTTCTCAGCTGCCCGCCGAGCCCCCCTCCTTCACAGAGCCTCAAGAACACAGATACACCCTGAGGACTTCACCGCGCCGGGCTGCCTTTGGTAGCGGGCTCAGAGCCAGCTCCCCCAAACCCACTTCCCCACACATAGACAATGGTTCACTGAAGGAAGAGACCACAATGGTTCCTTTTTTCTCAGAGGACTCCAGCCATAAAGACCCTCCCCATGATGCACTGGGACTTTCTTGCAAGGCAGACAGTGAACTTTTCGAGGAAGAGGTTGTCAGTGGAGAGGTCATAGTGTCTGATAGTAGAGAGTCGAGATCCACCAAAGAGCTGCTGGCTGCTCAGGCTGATGAAGATGAGGAGGAAGAAGAGGACCCAGATGTCTACTATTTTGAGTCTGATCACTTGGCTCTCAAACACAACAAAGAGTATGTTTAGGTTTACGTTCTTCCATTTGAATCGTTTTCATAATTGTCGTGAATTAAGATCATTGATTAGTAATTTGCTCTGGCAAGCATGGTTGTTACTGTTCCTCATATTAAAGCTATGTAAATTGAATACACCCCAAACCCAACATTTAAACCCAACAACCCAGGATTGAATGTATTTTTACAACGGACATGAATCATGTAGCTTGATGAGAAGACTTCAGTCGACTGACAGCCAAAAATACTGTAGGTTAAGAAGTATGTTTTGCTTGAATTCATATCTGTCATCAGTTTAAACCTGTTAAAAAATCTGCATGGGAAAAATCTTTGATCCATATTCAGATTTTCAGATGTGGGTGTAGGACCCTACATTTCCTACATTTCTATTTAAGTGACTGGACTTTGTTGGTGATTGGTAAATGTGACTGCAGCTTTAGTTTGGACAGACCAGAGCAATGTTTAAAAACTATAATATTGTACATCTGTTGCTTTAAGGAACCTTATAATGGCCTATTTCCACTAAGTGGTACAGTACGGTATGGGACGGTTGGTATGATTCCTTTTTATCAGGCTTGCGTTTCCACTGCCTTAAGGGTACCAATGGTACACTTTTGGTGGGCGTGGTGTAGAACAGAAAGTTTCGGTTGACATAATTCTCGCTCTAGGAAATGTCAAAGTAAAGCTGTATAGTCAGTGCAAACCTCTCTTCTGCATCTTTAAACTTCACGAGCACGTATAACCTCTATTAGTAAATTATTCTGTCATTTCGAGTTCATAACAGTCCAAAAGGTGATCATAATAGTCAAACATTGCAGTTTGTTGTTGGCAGGTTTAGGTTGCTGAAAGAATCACTTACTCCTTTGTTTTGTTTTTTTTGGCTTCTCCTTTGTTTTTCGCGATTTCCTCTCGCGTTTGTCTGTTTCTGAAACGTTCGGATGTCAGAAGCGTTATTATCATCAGCTCAAAAAGTTTATTTCAAATATAGACACACAGCGAACGCACACGAGAAAGCGAAATCGCTCGTGCTTTAAAACAACTACAGGCCACAGGGTAGATTCTGCTCTTCTTGGTTTTGTGGCCGTTCATCAAGACAACGACAAGGTTTGTTTGAGCTTGGGTCGACCATAGCTTGTTATTATATGTATATATAATTACGGTGTAATGTCTCTGCTGTGTATTTAAAAATGGCGCTTCCTTCGTTTTTATTCTCCTGCTTGTGTATGCACTAGTGATGAATCTCTGTAAACCAATAGCGTTCAGTTGCACGTCTTGCTCTGCCTTTTGTTACCCTTTTGTTGGGCTAGGTACCCTTTGCAAATGGTACCCAAAAAAGTGGTACGGTGTGCTTTTAGTTGCCTTTTGACAATGGAAAGCACACCGAACCATACCATACCATAACATTCTGTGGAAACGGGCCATAAAACACCTTCGAAAATGCATAGCAAACCACCAAAGCCAATCAGAAAACTTGCATAGAAATACTGTGCAATCCATTCAGATACAAATCGTTCTGTAGCTTTGGAATTTAAAATAATTTAAGTTGGTTCTTCTTGGAAGTAGAAGCGAACTGCAATGCTTTAGCTTGTATGGTTGCCAAAAGTGAGCTGTTCAAGTTTTGATTTGTCTGCCTTTGCTCTTTTTTTCTTCATAGTTTGAGCTTTGCAATTTGAAAACATTGGTTATGCATGCTGGTTTTTTGTAGCATAAAATGAGCAACAGCTGCTGTAATCTCCAGGACAGTGGTAGGTAATAAGCGAAGGGAAGCCTGCTGCTGGTGGACAGGTTGTCCTGGGTCGTGCTTATTCAGCATGTGCCAGTCTCACTGTGGGAGTGCAGGGATCGGGAGCAGCCAGCTGGATTGGCTTGTCGGTCAGTAGAAATGAAAGGATAGTGCAGCCACATCAGTTTATAAGACCAGTCTGAATTATTGATGGTGTTGGTAAATTAAATCGTTTTCTATTCTTATATGGGACAGTTTTTCCATTGAAATTTATTTTGGAATGTTCTTTTAATTCCTAAAGCATTGCTGGTTGGTTATTAGGATGTTGATATAGTGTACTAGATTGTTGATTGGTATAAGTGAATGATAGCTTTTATGTGACCCAGGTCCACAAAACTAGTCATGTCATATTTTTTAATAAAACTGAGAGTTATACATTTTTAAAAGCTTAATATACTTTCCAGATTGGACAATTTTTGGTTGAGAACTAACTATTTGAACATTTTGATACATTCAAAGTAACACAATGTGTTTAGGAAACATAATCTTTACCTAATAGTCAAATTATTTTTTTTATAAAAGACAAAATCTGTCATTTTGACCATTACAATGTATTGTTGGCATATTCCTACAGATATGCTTGTACAATGCAAGTCCGGTTTTGTGCTCTGTGTAAATACAGTGCACAGAATAAACGAGTAAATTAATAATTTTACCCATTACTCAGACAATATAGACAATATACACTCACCAACCACTTTATTAGTTACAGCTGTCCAAGTGCTCATTAACGAAAATTTCGAATCAGCCAATCACATGGCAGCAACTCAATGCCTTTAGGCATGTAGACATGGTCAAGATCATCTGCTGCAGTTCAAACCGAGCATCAGAATGGGGAAGAAAGGTGATTTAAGTGACTTTGAATTTGGCAAGGTTGTTTGTGACACCTGAGCTGGTCTGAGTATTTCATAAACTGCGGATCTACTCGGATTTTCATGCACAAACATCACAGAGAATAATCTGAAAAAGAGAAAATATCTAGTGAGCGGCAGTTCTGTGAGCACAAATACCTTGTTGATGCCAGAGGTTCGAGGAGAATGGCCAGACTGGTTCCAGCTGATAGAAAGGCAACAGTAACTCAAATAACTACTAGTTACAACTGAGGTACGCAGAAGAGCATCTCTGAACATGTCAAACCTTGAGGCGGATGGGCTACAGCAGCATTAAACCACGCCGTCGGCCACTCTTGTCAGCTAGGAACAGGAAACTGAGGCTACAATTCGCACAGGCTCACTAAAATTGGACAACAGAAGAATGGAGAAACGTTGCTTGGTCTGATGAGTCTTGATTTCTGCTGCAACATTCGGATGGTAGAGTCAGAATTTGGCATCAATAATATGAAAGCATGGATCCATCCTGCCTTGTATCAACGGTTCAGGCTGGTGGTGGTGATGTAATGGTGTGGGGGATATTTTCTTGGCACACTTTGGGCCCATTAGTACCAACTGAGCATCATGTCAATGCTACAGCCTACCTGAGTATTGTTGCAGACCATGTCCATCCCTTTATGACCACAGTGTATCCTTCTTCTGATGGCTACTTCCAGCAGGATAACGAGCCATGTCATAAAGCACAAATAATTTCAGACTGGTTTCTTGAACATGACAATGAGTTTACTGTACTAAATTGGCCTCCACAGTCACCAGATCCTCAATCCAATAAAGCAACTTTGGGATGTGGAGAAACGGAATATTCATATCATGGATGTGCAGCCGATAAATCTGCAGCAACAGCGTGATGCTATCATGTCAATATGGACCAAAATCACAGGAATATTTCCAGTACCTTGTTGAATGTATGCCATGAAAGATTAAGGCAGTTCTGAAGGCATAAATGGGTCCAACCTGGTACTAGTAAGGTGTACCTAATAAAGTGGCTGATGAGTGTATTTTTATGCATATTTCTTAAAAAAGGAGTTCGGTCACAATACATAACATTTAATTTAAAGATACTTATGTTTACATGGTAACACTTTACAATGAAACAACACTTGTACAACATTTATTAATCATAATTGAACATTTACTAATGCATTATTAACATCCAAGTCCATGCTTGTTAACATTAGTTTATGCACCGTGAGTTAACATGAACTAACAATAAATAACGGTGTTTTCATTAACTTACGTTAACTAACATGAACAAATACTGTAGTAAATGTATTGTTCATTGTTTGGTCATGTTAGTAAATGCATTAATTAACATTAACTAATGAACCTTATTGTAAAGTGTGACCGTTAACATTTATATAAGGTATTACAAAAGTAAAACAAAACTTTAATTAAATTTAATATTTTGTTAGTTTGATTGATTTTTCTTTTTATTAAAATTATATTTAGTATTTTCTATATAATTATTTTTTTTAGGGGTTTTCATCTTTATTCTGATAGGACAGTGGAGATTTAGAGACAGGAAAGTATGGGGAGCAGAGATAGGGGAAGGGTTGGCAAAGGACCTCGAGCCGGGAATCGAACTCGGGTCGACGTGAACTCCTGGGTGCCATGTGTCAACGCACTAACCACAATGCTGTTGGCGCCAACGATATATTTAGTATTTTCCCCTAAACTATTAATTGGGGTGTACAGATTATTGCATTGTGGTCTTAAGTTTTATTCTTAAGGCTTATTTATACTTCTGCAACAAGCGCACATGTACGGTCCGACGCAGCCTTTGCGCGGTCACATAGCCTTCGCCGTGGCTGCCGCTGACACGAACCTCTCAAAAAATGTAACTACACATCGCACCGACGTGTAGCTCAAGCTGCAATTGGTCGGCTTGGTAGCTGTGCTGAGTGTGGGTGGTACTGAGAGCCGCGAGCCAGATGGAGCGAGTGTTTACAAGTGTTAAGTCGTAAGAAGTAGCTCTAGATGTGTTGTGTTAACCTTATGATTAAAGTTGATGCACATCTGCGGGTTCCCGCCTCTGAACGAGCGAGTTTTAGCTACATATACATTAAGGTAACTTTCAGAAAAAACAAAACACCCGCAAAAAAAAATCAATACAGAGGAACATAACCTGTTGCCAGCTAGCATTTTATAAGTGTTATTGCAGAGCAACACAAACAGCACGCAGAGGTATAAATGCACGGCTACGCGAAATGTAAGCTCTGTCGCAGAAGTTTAAACCAGCCTTTATTTTGTTTAATTATTACCAGTTTTTGGCTTTGGTACTGACTAATTGAATGTGTATATACACAAATAATATCTTTTGATATAGCATTCTATTGAAAGGAAAATTAGAAATTGGAGATTTTTCATTTAAAGGAAAAATACTCATTGATTCTGTGCACTGTATGTAAAAGTAATACTCTACAACAAACTTTATCTGGAGCTGTGGGTTCATTGGTGCGTAGATATTTGTAAACATAGATATTGTAATGACCCCAAAAATAAAAATGTACCCACTATATACTCACCCTCAAGTGATTGTAAACCTTTCCAAGTTTCTTTCTTCTGTTGAACACAAATGAAGATATTTTGAAGAAAACCCATTACCATTGACTTCCATAGTATTTGTTTTTCCTACTGCGGAAGTCAGTGGTTACATGTTTTCAGCAAGATATCTTGATCTATGTTCAACAGAAGGAAGAAACTCAATTTTGAACAAGTGTGAGAAAATAATGACAGAATTTGTATTTTTTGAGGTTTAACATGCAAAGTTCCACACAATAAGCTCTAATGTGTCTGAATTGCGTACTAAGTTAAAAAAATGTGTGACGGTTTTAGTCTAGAATTCCTTTTTGTGTGGTATTCAGTGCAGGTTAATTGGCAAAGTACTGATTAATATGCCTATTTTACTATACTTATATTTGTTCAGCTTTGGCTTTATTATTGGTCTAGCCTGCTTTTCATGTGGTTGACCCATAGGTGGCAGTGCATTTCCAGCCATATGTCAGATTTGGGCTCTTTGCCATTGTTGGCTGCTTTCCCCATCCTGCAGTGCTACATGTCTATCTTCATTGTGCATTTGAATCGAGAGCCCGTTAACAGCTCCTCTGTGGTCGAAGTTATTAGGCAGCAAGGAAATTGAAGGAAAAACTAGCCAGTTGCCCTCAAGGATGGTAAATCAGATGAAACCAGTCCTCTAAATGAATTCTTGTTGAGAGCAAATGCTTGCTGTCATCAGTTGGTTTTCGTTCATGCCGTATTAGGCCTGATTGATTTATACAAGGTTTATTGAGCCGAATAAGATTACTTCTGAGCAGTAGGCCGAATCTCCCCCACTTAAAAATAAGCATTGTTGTATAATTCATATCTCCCCCATCTTTCCCTGTTTTTTTTTCATGTTACTATTTGTGGATCCTATTTTCCTGAGGGTGCGCATGGAAAAGGTCAAAGCTCTGTAGTGGTCAGACGTCATATCTTCTTGACTAACAAGATAAATGTAGAGAAAACCCTCAGAAACATTTGGTTTTATTTATAGCAGTGACTAAGGCAGCATTTCGAGCCATCTTGTGAAATTGTAGTTCTGTTTAAAATATTTCCTAAGTGATGTCTAATGCGTTTGTCTTTGCCATGATTGCAGTACATGATGATGAGTTATTTTGCAATATACAATTTTTTTTTTAGCTTAAAATGCAATTTAATGGCTTAAATTGTTTGCTTGGGGTAACTAGGCAAATTAGGCTAATTAGGAAAATTATTTTATAAAAGGGGTGGGAATCACCAGCCTGATCTCATGTGAAAACGTAACTATTTTATGTTTAATTTAGTGGCTAATTCATACAATTTCAGTCATACGAAAATGTACTATTTTAAAAAGGAAGTGTGGCACCAAACCCCACCCCTAAACCCAATCATCATTGGGGGATAAGTAAATCGTACCAAATTGTACAAATGAGATACGAATTCATATGAAGTAGCTACTAAATCAAAAAGTTACGGATTGCCGTGAGTTAACGTTCGAATCACAGGTAAACTCAATATACGATATTATCAAATTTTGCTCCCGATAATGATTTATCACAACTATCAGAAATTCTGTGATATATCTCAAGAAAACCATTCACAATATACCACAATATTTGTAAACGAAAAAGAAAAAATGCATCAAATGTATTGACCTTATTCTTCAATGCAGAAGTGCGCTCGTTTTTGCGATTGTTTTAGAACTTCCGATTCAGTTGCCTATGGGAGAAATAACTAGGAATAATAAACGGCAGAAAACGGTCAAACTACTTACTCCACAAACAAGTGTTTGCATGGCAATACAGACAAAGTCGAATAATATAATAAGAAAATATCAGTTAGCAACACAAAGCAGCAAAACGAGCTGTTTTTAACGTCTAAAAATGAATGGAGGTAAATGAGACCGGAAGTCTCGAGCCAAAATGATTCAAATGGCTGCGCCCACTCGTACGCGGAGAATAAGGTGAATAAGATTTTATATTTACATTTTATCGCAACAACTCGAGTGCACACAGCTGTCAAACAAGCTTGAAAATGCTGAGATATATCCAGCTGCAGATCCGCAGACCCACACACGTTTGAGGCACACACAATGTAGCACACATGATCTAAGCAAACCATATATGGTTAATGATGGAATCCCTACTGAATTTCACAAATTTAGCGATTGAGACCGCCGGTGCTTTGATATCCATTTCAGTCATTATTTCTTTATTATATCATAAAAATCACCTTAACATCTGTGCAGTTTTGGGAGTCATGTTATGTAAATAAAAATAATTGGTAAATCATTTTATTCCCGTATTCACATACAGAAAGAAAACATAATAGACCGTCTAATTGAAGGATTAAGTGTTGCCATACTTTCAGTAGTTAAAATCTTTTTGTAGTAAAATCTAAAAGCAAACAATAGTGTGTCACATTAAAATGAATTACTGTGGTTAATAATTTAAAATTAATATAGTTATAAACTGATAAACTGCTTTATCTTTTACTAAACTTTTTTTATTAATTATTAACAGTTAGTTTGTTTGTATTACTATATTTGTTGCAACTATAATTACCACAAATTACCAGTACTTTATGGTTTAAAAACAAAATATTACTTACTATAAATTACTATAATATTTAATGTGGGAAATCATTAACAAAAGTTATTAGAAAATTAAGCAAATAAATACTATTCAATTGCTGGAGTAAATATTAGTATAGTGTTATTAATGTAAAAAGCTTTGTATTACATATAAAGATGTATTCCAGTATATACATATTAACTTGCTACTATTTCCTTCATTATAATGAACCCATTATATAAATTAAACCTGTCCAATTTAAATCTTTTATATATCTCTGAAAAATATTTCCAGCAAAGCAAGCAAACGAGTATCTGCTATACTGACTCTGTCAGATAAATAATGCCTGATCATCTATAATAACTGATAGAAATCTGTTTAGTCTATTGTATTGAATGGCGATCGGAAACAATTATCTCAATGTAGGAAATGTGCAAATTTAAGCTTCAAAACTATTTGAAAAATAATATAAAATTCTACAGGAGGGGCAAATAATTTTGATTCAATTGTATGTTAACAAACTTCTATGAAAAAATAGCTTTTTTAATGGTAAATTCGAAATTCTTTATTCATTGTATTATAGGGCTCTATTTTAACGTTCTAGGCGCAAAGTCTAAAGCGCCTGGAAAAATACGTCTAAGAAAAATACGCTCTGTGCAGCCGCGCATGGTCTAACAGGGTTGAGCTTAATCTCTTAATGAGTTATAGGTGTGTTTTGAGAATGTACCTATCAAATTCTCATCTCCTATTCCCTTTTAGAGTCAGTTGCGTCACGCCATGGCACATTTGCTATTTAAATGGCGGACTTTGTAAGTAGAAAAATTGAATGCTTCACTAGCAAAACAGTTAAACAGAGCATCTGCAGTGCGAGGATAAAGAATGAGTCTCCTCCAATCGGCCATTGCTTTCACTTTCTCTTTCTCTCTTTCATGGATAAGGAAACAATGTTGTAGGCTACGCTCAGACATCCATTAGCCTACATAATTAATTTAGTTTAAGCGCAAAGATTTGTTTCTAAATTCAGTTCTAATTTCCAGCAAATTAATAAATGAGCAACAATAATGAAGTGAGTTATATCCAAACACACATGCTATGCCCCATATAGTCCAAAACCTGACAGGTGGACAAATCTAAGCTATAAATATGAAAATATAAATATGCATGTAATAAATACTACTAGTAATAATAATAATATTATACAAAAGCAAGTTGTCATGAATAAACTTAAAAAAAAAAAAAAAAAAATGCATGGAGGCAGTGGTTTTTAAATTCATAGAAAATAATTCTTTCTCATTTGTAAAGATATTTGGGTATTGCTGTACACCCGGCATATTTTAAGCAATGTGAAAGCGAGTTGCACAACTAACGTGCTCTGCGCTGGACTTTAGACCTGCTTTCAGCTGGTCTATTACACAGTCTATTTTAGCTCCTCAAAATAGCAACGCGCCTACAATGCGCCTTAACACACCTCTTTTCTAGACCGAATGGCGCAAATAGATTTGCTATTTAAACAACGTGGCAGAAAACGGGCAAATTTTAATTGCAGTTGTCTAAAATGAAATAATGAATGTGTGTTTTTAATGTATAAATGCATTGATTCATCTGTTAATAATGTAGAAATCATTTCTGCCCCTCTCTCTGCTTTATCCCACACATTAGTTATCAGAGGTTGCTCCAGACCATCAGCGTACTGGAGGCCCAGCGAACCCAAGCCATCCTGGACCTAGAGACACTGGCACGGCATCAGAAGGAAGCCCTGTCAGATCCCATTGCCTTTGTGGACCAGCTACAGAAACAGGTGCACACGTTTCCTCCAGACCTTCCATTCCTGTTGTCGGAAATCTATTTAGACCTGCATTTTGATTTGAGTCTTTTAATGTTACAGGTTGACATGGGTCTGCCTCGACCCCAGAGAGTGGTCCAGCTCCCGGAGATTGCATGGGACCAATACACCTCAGGCCGGGGCGACTTTGAAAGGGAGTTCTGTGACAAGAAGCGCAAAACACGACAGTTGCAGTTAATATTTGACAAAGGTGTGTATCAGTTTTTTCTGTCGAAGTCATTTTTTTATATATACAGTTGAAGTCAGAATTATTCACCCCCCCTGTTTATTTTTTTTCCCTTATTTCTGTTTAAAAAAGATATTTTATCACCACATTCTAAACAATAGTTTTATTAACTCATTTCTAATACCTGATTTATTTTATCTTCATCATGATGACAGTAAATATTATTTGACTAGATATTTTTCAAGACACTTCTATACAGCTTAAAGTGACATTTAAAGGCTTAACTAGGTTAATTAGGTTAAGTAGGCAGGTTAGGGTAATTAGGCAAGTTATTGTATAATGATGGCTTTTCTGTAGACTATTAAAAACAAATATAGCTTAAAGGGGCTAATAATATTGATCTTAAAATGTTTAAAAACTGTGTGTGTATGGTGTTTTCTCCAGAAGAAAAAATATTATCAGACATAATGTGAAAATTTCCTTGCTCTGTAAAACATCATTTCATAAATATAAAAAAAAAAATCAAATTTTATTTATATATATATATATATATATATATATATATATATATATATATATATATATATATATTTATTTATTTATTTATTTATTTTTATATATATATATATATATATATATATATATATATATATATATATATATATATATATTTATTTATTTATTTATATATATATATTTATTTATTTATTTATATATATATTTATTTATTTATTTATTTATTTATATATATATATATATATATATATATATTTATTTATTTATTTATTTATATATATATATATATATATTTATTTATTTATTTATTTATATATATATATTTATATTTATTTATATATATATATATATATAAATGTTACCATGTTCCTTATCATTGTAGATATGTTTGATAGAGTGTCATTGTAAATTGCCTCAGGAAAAATATCACATGTGTAAACATCACAGCAGCGATGCACACGTGCTAAACAACTCCTTGGGTTGTTTGTAATCTAATATGATTTTTTGTTCTTAACGCGTTGCTTGCCATTAGTTTTTGGTGTAAGATTGTATTCAGTTTGATCGGCATATTCATAATGATTATAACGAGCGCTCGTGATGGCTACTACCACACGCACACACAGTGAGCCAACAGAGCCTTCACAGCAGCACCAGGTAGAGGTGCGCCAGACACTGAATCCAGCATAGGGGTCTCAAACGTTCGTCACATTCTGTCTTTATATTATGCACTGTGTTTGTCATATAGTCTTCTGTGCTCAATGCTCAGGTGTTGTATCAAAATCGAACTTTCTAATCTGACTCTGTTTCGTCACACAGAGCGTTCAGTTCAAACTCACAGCGTTTTATCATAAACTTTTCATCGATCATTTTCCCTGTAATTGACAGCAAGAAGGAACATAGAAGCGTTGTCTAATTGACAAACAGTACCTACATGTGTTCAAAAAAATATAAAAAGCCAAATAGGACGTATTTATGCCGCATTTTCTAAAGTAATACTATCTGTATTTAGCTTTTCGCTTGTACAGTGGCTAGGCATGGGTCGGTATAAGATTCTAACGGTATGATAACCTTGGATAAAAATATCATGGTTTCAGGGTATCACAGTATTGTGATTACTGCTCTAAAATATATTATTTTTAAATGTCTGGGTAAAAAAAAATACCTGTTTCCCTTTTGAACACAATATATTTTATTTTATGAAACATTTAAAATATTTTGGAATAGTAAACATTTCAGGCTAAATAATTCAAATTAATTATTGACTTCTGCTGTCTTCATTTATTTTCCAAAACAGTTTTTTATTTTATTTTATTTTTTTTATACAATTTAAAACGGCATCTTTTGATATATTTTCTGCTGGAGATGCTGCTGTCATAAAAAAACAAACAAAAAAAAGGTAAATAAAAAAATTGTACACATACATACCTTAGGAACGGTATAAAAGAAAATTTTGACTTTTCCAAACCGCGGTATAGCATCCCATGCCTACTTTGAGCTGTCAAAACACCTCTTAAAACGTGTTTTTTAGACATTGTATGTTTCTGCATTTGTACATTACTGTAACACATTTGAGCTGGTTTCAGTTCCTGGTTCTTTCTTTTTCATTTTAATAAAAATATATTTATTAAACTTGTTTAACTAAGTGCCATTTTTTTATTTAACCGATTATTTTCATACAACAGTCAAGTTGCATGTCAATTTGCTATGAAGAAAAGGAAATAGTTTATGTTTGGCATGCTATAAAATCATGAATATAGGTCTGTATAATCACCTTGCAATTTTGAAATTATTGTTTCGAGTAGGCTATTCAGTTCATAAGATCAGTTAAATTTTTTTATGAAGTTTTAAAAATTAGATCTGTTGTTCACTGTATAAAAATATAACATTTCGAAATATTTATAATTATTGGCTATAGTATATCGGCTATCGGCCTCCAAATCGGTTATAGACATCAGCCAAATCCACATTGGTGCATCCCTAATTTTTAAGCATTTTTGATTGGGCAAGTGGAAATCTTTTCTAACTGGGATATTCTGAAATAAAAATCCCTAGCATTATCCCTGTATAAGTCTAAAATTTCATTCATAATGGTTTTAAATATGTCTTAAAAAGTCTTGGGGAAACCTGCAGAAACATTGTTTAAGCAAGACTTCTTAAATAGCCACTGTCTTTCTGTAGTGGGGTTGCCTGCTCGACCAAAAAGTCCTGTGGAATCCAAGAAGGAGGGAGAATCCTCATCCATCTACTCCTCCTCTTTGCCATCGAGTGACGGTCCAGAACACAGCATGTCCAGTAGCAGAGCACAGGTAAACTCAGATCATGTCTTTGTACTTAACGTCATTTATATTCCATCACACTTTACCACTCTCTTAACTCTGCATGCCGTGCTTTGTAGAGGAAAACACAGGCTTGCAGATTCTCTGTCTTGATTTGCTCCTTTTTTTTCCCCATGACCTACGATTTCACCATGTTTCATCACACACCGCTGCTTCCCAAACCATAATAAGATCAAGACCTAACATTTAACTTGATGTTGTTTCTTGTTATGTGCATGAGCTTGAGCCCTAGGACATGAACTCAGATGTGGTCCGCATACACAACATCTTCCCTGAGAGGACAGTATCTCCATCCATATTCATTTTTAACTAGCATTTCAACATCACGAGCACTGCAAGCATGTTGTACAAACACAGTGTGTCTCAATGTTGCATCCTGGTTTGTTTAGTAGAAGTGCTCTGCTCAGAAAAACTAGCTTTTCCCTTAGGTTTTCACCAGTCAGTTCATCTCATTCATTTTATTCAGAATACTCGTGAGTCGTGGTCATGCATGCTGGCTATGCTGTGAAAAAAAAATAAAGTTAGAGAGACCTTCCTTCTCCGTCATATAGAGCGTATGTAAAATTGATGAATACAGAGTATCCACTGGTCTACTAGATAAGGAATTGTCAGTAGATCTCGTCATTTAAAGGACACATAGTTTACCTCTTTTTTATGATTTAATATTAATATTATGGTTCTTCTGAGTGTGCCAGTTTAGGTTCAGTTTAAAACACAATTCAGATTTTTTTATTATAATGTGTTAAAAAGTGTCATGTTGGGGGCGTGTCCACAGCTCGCTGATTTATGGGTGTGTTGCTTCACATGTAAATTAGTTTCGGCTTCCCGCCAACATAACGAGGGGGCGGGGCCATGAGCTCACCCACTCTGCGTTTACAACAGAGTCTGACAGGCAGACGGAGAAGGAGAGATAGAAACCTATGTTTAGAATTCTAAAACGCATGCTAGTTAAGATCACAGGGAGCTTCTGGGATAGCGAGAAATGCAAACGGCTGAAGTATAAGGTAGACTCAATGAGAAGTACACATGTTTGCAAACCTACCTAAAGATACAACCAATAATTCCGATTAGAGTGATAATGTGAAGAATATTGCTCTTGTGTTGAGCCTAATGAGCCTTGCATCTAAAAATAGAGCTAGGGTGTTCCTTTAGTGATATCGCTTCGACTCACGCTGAAAATGGGGGACGTGAATCAACAAACTGAGGATATGATGACGCGCCTGTCAATCAATATTGGTGGGCGGGGGGACCGCTCTCCTACGTAAAGTAGCGGTCGGTTTGAAAACCGCTCCAATTGGTCCACCGTTTTTTATGTTGTTAAATTGAAAAAAAAGGACTGAGTGTGCTTATATCACCCCAATATGACGGTCTATACACCATACATGCACATATGTCTGTCCAAACAGCTTGAAAAGTAGATTTTTTACCATAGGTGCCCTTTAAAGTATAAAGTCATTGCAGTGCATTAGTGTTAATTCACTTTTTCAGCTGTTGGTTTCTGAAGTATTTCGTCTATAAGTTTTTCCCCATATGAGTTTTTTTTTTTAATGTTTAAGTCAAGGCAGCAGACTAGTGAGGTGAATCACAGCAATTTAGCTGATAACTCCTAAATATAATAGAGATGTGGTACGGAATGGTTCAGTTTGGTACACTTTTATGGTCGTTTCCACTGTCAAAGGGTACCTAAAAGCGAATTGTACCATACCACTTTTTGGTTACCCTTTGCAAAGGGTACCTAGAATAAAAAAAGGGTACTAAAAGGCGGAGCTAGACACGCAGCTGAACGCAATTGGTTCACAGAGATACGTCACTCGCAGAAGCATTAGAATAAAAACAAAGGAAGCCGCATTTTTATAAATACAGCGGAGACATTACACCGTTATAATGTAAACATATAATAAGCTATGGTCAACCTGAGCTCAAACAAACTTTGTCGTCGTCTTGATGAACAGCCACAAAGCCAAAAAGTACAAAATCTGCTGTGTCCTGTTGTTGTTTTATGAGCCCGTCTATAACTTACTATGGCGAGGGAGGCGATCATGAGTAATTTAAACACTGTAACTACTTAAAAACGCAGAAACTTTCTCTTTCTCCGACACTAAAGTTACAGCAGAAGCCCCTATTTCACTGTTAAGGAGAAAACTCCATTTCTGTCTCTCTCTCTCGACCTTTGACCAGCTGGCATGAGGTAACTTTTCCTTTCCTCTCGGCTGTTACAGCGATACTTGTGGATCCAGACATGAGTACTTGTCTGTAGAGCGAGTTTTCTCCTCCGCCTCTATCACGGATCAGCTGTGGTCGCTACTGATCCGTGATAGATGATAGCTGCTGATCTGCACAGTTTATCAGTGTTTATTTTTGGTGAACAGCGCCAGAGCCAATCACAGCCTTTTCTGTTAAACGCGTGACCAATCATAAGGGTTTTAAAAAAAAAAAACTCGCTCGACAACGCTCTAAGCGAGCAGGATATTTATATTAGTTTATTTGCTATGAATGCTCATGTTGTTCTGTGCATGTACTTGATTTTTTTAAAGGTACAGTTCATATATCTGACTGCTTGTATTAAAGGGCACAATTGTATTACAAATAATATATAAATACAAGAATTGCTGTGCTGTGAAGTAAAAAAAATCTAATTGTGTATGGAAAGCATCGTCAATGCAGCATGATGCACCTGGATATCGAATTGAAACGAATCAATGACATGATAATCGGAACCGAACCGGGAGACCAGTGTAGGTTCACACCCCTTCTGTGCCTATACTTTAGATTAGTCAGTACTGAAGCCAAATCTGGAGCTAATCTAATAAAAAAATGTACTATAACAGTCCAAAGATTTGTACACCTTAAATTTATTGGTTAGGGAAAAATCTAAAATTGAAATTTTTGAAATAGAAAAAATCAGGAGAAACCAAATAAATACAAAATTGAGTTAAAATTTTAATTTATGTATTCAAATGTATTATCTTTCTATTTCTAAAGATGACAAAGTGGTGAATAAAATATTATTTTAATTATATCTGTTTAATAAATCGGTTTTTATTAAATGCATCAAAATGTAATACCTACCCTACCGGTCAAAAGTTTGGGGTCAGCAGGCTTTTTAATTGTCTTAAAATAAGCTTCTCCTGCTCACCAAGGCTGCGTTTATTCAATCAAAAATACAGTACAAATTGTAAAATTGTGAAATGTTATTGCACTATAAAATAACTGTTCAAAAGTAGATTATCATTTAATTTAATCATTTATTCCAGTGATTTTAAAGATGGATTTTCAGCTTCATTACTCCAGTCTTCAATCACATGATCCTTCAAGTCACTCTAATATTAATAATTATTGTTATTATTGTTTTTATTATTATTATGAATATTATTATCATTAATGGTAATAGTATTAAAAGCAATTATTACTGGAGTAATAATTTTATTTGAAACAATATACAAAAATTAATAAATAAATATTTATTGAATAAGTATTTAACAATTTAACAATTTGTTTCACATTTAATAAATGCCGCCTTGATGAATAGAAAAAAAAAAAACACACACACACAAAAAAACAAACAAACAAAAAAACAACAACCCAGAACTCTTGACCGCTAATGTATATTCATTGAGAAATGGATAGAAATATTAATTTTCAAAATGTGGTGCACTCATTTATGCTGAGCACTCTGTATATACAGTTAAAGTCAGAATTATTAGCCCCCCTTTGAATTTTTTTTCTCATTTAAATATTTCCCAAATGATGTTTGACAGATCAGGGAAATTTTCACAGTATTTCTAATAATATTTTTTTCTTCTGGGGAAAGTCTTATTTGTTTTATTTCAGCTAGAATAAAAGCAGTTTTAAAAATTTTTTAAAACCATTTTAAGGTCAAAATTTTTAGCCCCTTTAAGCTATATATTTTTTTAGAGTCTACAGAACAAACCATTGTTATACATTAACTTGCCTAATTACCCTAACCTGCCTAGTTAACCTAATTAACCTAGTTAAGCCTTTAAATGTCACTTTAAGCTGTATAGAAGTGTCTTGAAAAATATCTAGTACAATATTATTTACTGTCATCATGGCAAAGATAAAAGAAATCAGTTATTAGAAATAATTTAAACTAGTTAAATTATTTAAACTATTATGGTTAGAATTGTGTGTTGAAATAAATCTTCTCTCCGTTAAACAGAAATTGGGGGGAAAAAAAACAAACGGGGGCTGATAATTCAGTGGGTATAATAATTCTGACTTCAAATGGATATCTTATTTTATGTCATGCTTATATGTGCGTAGATTTTTTGCATAGTGCATTATTGTTAAGAAGTATTAGAATTAAAAACATGGTTTAAAATGAACACAAAAACAGTGCAATGTATCAAACTGTACTAACTTATAGTGTGACTGCCCTGTCATTTTGCAGACCTTTCCTGATTATTTTCCCTTAAACCCCCCACCTCTATATCCCCAACTTCCTTTTTTTTTTTTACTTTTAAAGTGAAAAGTGTATGTGTGCACAAATCATGAATATAAAGTCTTCATCATCAAGTGCAAAAAAAGATGAAATTTGGAAACAAAAAATCTGAATCAGCACTGAAGTCACCAGCTAATATGATTAGTAAATATACAAATGAACCTTACAGTGACTTTCCAATAAACAAAACATCTTAATAAATCAGTTGGTGGTGTAGGATTTTTTTATTGACCCCCAGATGGCAAAGAACACTGTGGAAAACAAAGCTTCGGAGCATCAGCGCAGTTTGTTGTTAAAGCCTCAGTGCTTCAGATGCTTTGTTCAGCACCAGCGATTATTTTGTCTGAGAAAGCTAAATCATTTCCATATTGACAAACACATGATGATTTTATTTTATCATGCTTTTCTTGAATCCATTCTATCCTTTGCTTTGGTGTCATGGTTTGGGAATCTCTCTGTCAAGAATAAAAACTCACTAAATCAAATAGTTAAGTGGTCCAGTAAGCTAACTGGGATGTCACTAGCTAATCTAGAGGCTGTGTACACCAAGCAGCTAAAGAGAATCACAAATTCAATTTTAAGTGACACTGCTCATCCCCACTCAGAATTTCAGCTCCTTCCTTCTGGTCGCAGGTTTCTAGTATTAAGCTGTAGAACGAAACGATACAAAAATAGTTCATACCAGCAGCCATTAGATATTTAAATAAGGCATAGACTATAGCAGAGGTATTTCGGTGACCTGTATATTTTAGATCGTTTTAAACATTTATTTGGGGGTGGGGGGGTAGACACTTGAAGTGATTATTAATTTATACTTTTATAAGTGTTTTTATGTTTTATGTCCTAATGTTTATTTGTTGTTGTTACTGTGTGAGTTCCTTTGTGTGGCACTGTTGTGAGATGAGGACTCTTGACTGCAAACCAAATCTACCTTCGGGTATAAATAAAGTAACCTAACCTAACCTAATCTCAAACTCATGAATTGTATCGTTTAACATTTTTTACAGATGCACAGATAAGTCTGTGAATCCAACTTTCTAATTTTAATCTAAAATCTTGGGTATATACGATTACAATGCCTCTGTATGGTGTTTTGTTGAACTATACATAAAATGCTAACATTTTCCTACTGATGATGTTTGTTTAGATGATCAGAGGGAGGCTGTGCAACCAGAGCAAACCTGACACCTTCAACCAACTGTGGACCATCGAGGAGCAGGTATAAACTAGTAGCTGTGAACTCTGAGCCTTCTAATAACAAATTTTTTGAAAAATTATTGAATGTCCTCAAGTTGTAACCCTGTTAGCCCAATTTATACTTCAGCGTTGTGAGATTGGCACCCCCTGCATGTTACTGATAGCGATGTAAGTATTTATACTTCTACGTTCTGTCTGTGTTGCTCTGCAATAACACTTCCGAAATGGTAGTTGGCAGTGGGGTTTCGGTGTAAAACTTTCTTTGCCAGTGTTTTGAGTATACATGGAAAATGAGTGCAACACTACTGTAACAGTAGTTCAAACTAGGTTTGGGACGATAGACGATACCATCATCCATCGCCGATAGTCAATACGATGCTGAGCCAGCATCGCGATCCTTCGCCCCGCCCCCCCGTCGTAGCAGCAACCCGCTTGCGGAAAATACACACTTAGGCCCCGCTTACCCGTTCACGTTGATATGTTAGTTTTAAAATTACATTTTAGAACGAAAACGATCCACGTCCACACTGACGTTTCATCTAGCGTTTCTGAAAAAACCTTCCTTCCACAATAGTCTGTACCGCTGAAAATGCACATCGCGTGACCACACACACACACTCTGTCATGCACTGCTGCGTCTAAGTTCCAGCAATCAGACCAGAGAGCAGTGTACGTGGGATCTTTGTAAACATGATATTTAATTAATCTTGTCTCGAGCTAACGAGTCTTTGGCCTTTTGAATCCGTCAGATAACGTGTCACAGCATCAGTACACTGCTTCAGTCTTTCGCTTTCACTCTTGTACTTAACGCTAGTAATTTTAGCGAAACCTCAGATACTGTTGGTTGGTTCCTGTTGGTTTGTCGGCGCCATTATAATGACACGGATCACTCTACCCCGTGGAAAAAGTGATTGACAGGTGGTCATTTGTGTGTAACTTATCTTTATTTATTTATGATTTGGTTATGGGTAAAACAAAGACCATGCGGGTCAGGTAGTTGAAACGGTAGGCTACAAATAATTAATTTGTTATGATTTAATTAATTATTTATAAATAATTATAAATTAATTCACCGCCGCATACAATGACGATGCCTTTGTCCAACACAATGTTTTACATTAGACATCGTACGATGCCAAATTGGTCGACATCGCCTAACCCTAGTTCAAACCCACAACTCTTTCTGGGAAAAAAAAGTGGTGGGAATCGCTAAACATTCAACAACTTTTAATAAAAAAATTAACAAAACAAAAATGTCCATCTAGTGCTCCAGAGGAGGTGGTTTTCAATTTTAAAACGATTTAAATTGTTGACTAGTTTAAATGCTGACTAGTTTACAATGTAAGAGCCGGGACACATCAAGCCGACAGCAAACAACCAGCACCAACAAAACCCAATTGCGTTGTTGCGTTCTGTTGGATTGTGTCAGGACCAAAAAGTTGCATGTCAACTGAAATGAGTTCTGGTCCTGCGCAAGACAACGTGATTTTCTGCTCTGCGGGGGCAGTAGTCTGTTTTCTTATTCCGCAAACCTTATGACTAACTAAGAAAAATTGTAAACAAATCAGTATTTTGTACCAAAATCACCATAATTGTGACTCCCCTCGGAGGCATTCGCTCCTGCAAATATGTCTGATAATCTAATAATCCATATCGTTTGGTAATTTTTGAGAAATGTAGCAAAATGTAGCCGGCCTCTTTGTGTTCTTTTCTGGCATGAGTTGTTTACTTGCTACGTCAATTCACTACGTCACACTCGCACTCTGATTCATTGCTAAATAACCAGTCAGATAGCTCTCTTTAGCCGACTGTTCGGCACCGGCTGAATCGGACCAATGAGCTTAGACATTTACCCCAACGAGAGCTGATATATGTAACCAAACCAACTAGCCTAACCGATGGACCGACAAAGCCTAATGGCTGTCCCTTGGCTTGGCACACCCCCGATTCTGGCAACTGGTGGGTTTGGCAATTCGTTCATTAATTTCCTTTTTCGACTTAGTCTACATGCCTAAATGCAATGAGTTGATGCCCTGTGATTGGCTGATTAGAAATTTGCGTTAATGAGCAGTTAGGACAAGTGTACCTAATAAAGTAGCCAATGAGTGTATAGTGTGAATAATTTATATTTGATTATTAAATTTCTGTACCTGAATACTGTGATTTTAAAATATTTCACTTCTATCTTTGCAATAATAATCCCTATAATCTTCCAGAATAATCCCCCGTCTAAATGAATGAATTCTTTCAAAATAGAGCTACTGAAGCTATTCATATCGCTATATATATATATATATATATCGCAGCAAAACAAAATATTGCAGATTTTTTTCAAATATTGTGCAGCCCTAATACTTGTTCATTTAAATTTGTGAACGTGTGCTATTATGTACATTTTGCTCTTTGGTGTAGCTGTTTGCTCATCTCATCTTGTATGTGAAACCTGTAGAAAAAGTTGGAGCAGCTGCTTTTGAAGTTCCCACCAGAGGAGGTCGAGTCTAAACGCTGGCAGAAGATCGCAGATGAACTTGGCAACAGGACCGCCAAACAGGTGCGTCTTCAGGGCCTGCCCATTCTCTCTTGGCATTGATAGACTTTCTTTCTAGTCTCATTTTCACTGCTCAATAAGTGAGTCAGGCAATTACGTCCTCACAGCCCTATTTAATGGGAACTCTATTGTTTACAGATGTTTGTTTTTCACTAATGTGACAACAGTCTGAGAATATAAAAGCTGTGGTAAGAAAGCTTAATCAATGAATTTAAGGCCAGCTCTTTTAATGTCAAATGTTTGTTGCTTTTTTTTTTTTTTGCAGGTTGCTAGCAGGGTACAGAAGTATTTCATAAAACTGACAAAAGCTGGTATTCCAGTGCCCGGCAGAACACCCAATGTGTGCATGTACAGCAAAAAGGTATAATCATTTTTAAAAATATCTTTAAATATTTTATTATTTTATTTAGATGTCATGTAATGTACACATAATATGTATATTTATCTACACATATTATTTGCTACGACAAAGGGTATGTGACTGTTTAAAGTTACTATGTTATGTTACAATACTATGTTACAGTTACCATGAAACCACCAAACTTGTGAACTGTTTTATTGTGTATGTGTGTGTGTGTATATATATATATATATATATATATATATATATATATATATATATATATATATATATATATATATATATATATATATATATATATATACATATGGAGCTTTCATGGCTAAATTTGACCAACCTGGTGGCCAATCTTCAGTGATTGCACATTCCACCAGTTAGAGCAGAGTGTGAATGTTTAATTAGCAGAGTAATAGCACAGGGAGAGTTGTTGTGTAGAGAAGCCCCAAAGAAATGGACCACCCATGATGGATCAGTGATGGTTTTGGCTGCAATAGGGTTATTTCACGAGACCACCATTTTAAAACACAAAAGCGAGGCTAAAGAAACCTGGAAGTATAGGATCAGCACTGTAAACACTGCAACAACATGCTGTGGACTACAAACCGCCAGCTGTTGCTGCGATTTCAAAATGCAGATATGGTGAACATCACTTTAATATTATTCAGTATAGTTAGGCATATACAGCATATTAGGCATCAAACTAAATCACAATCTCTTTAAGAGTAATACGCCTAAGTGTCCTCCTAGGCTTCAGTTCATGGCACCAGGTAAACACTGTGGGGACGCTTCTCCATGGTCATCAGTTCACCGCTCTTCACCAAACGCAAACACAGATACAAGGACACTGGAGCGTTTTAAACCCGCTAAGATCAGTCGATTGCACGTCTGTGTTTGCACATTTGTAAAGTGCAATGAACTGGTCATGGCCAATCACAGTAATTTTTGTTGAGCACTGGTGAACACAATGGCAGATCAGCAGTGTTTATGAATGCGCTCAACAGTGCTTTAATTTTAGCAGGAAATTGAAGTTTTTTTAGAAATTTCAGTTCCGAAATTTAGTATCATGACAAGTCTAATATAATGAAAGAATCAATGTAATAACTTGAGTTTGATAAATGGCATCTAAAACTTGTGTTTGGGAAAGAAAACGTTAGCTAACTAGTGCCATTTCTTTTAACTTAGCTGAAAATGAGGTATGATATGACTTTTTATTTTCAATATCCATTCAGAACGGACCTTTGGGTCACTCGGAAGAAGGTGAAATTTTAAATTTGTGTCACTTTCACTTCGCAGATAAGATATACAGCCAGGTACACAACGTTCATTTGTGACTCTAGGCAATACTTCCGGGTTTCTTCCCACCACAGCCTCTATTTTGCTTTTACAATGGCGGCTGTGTGAAATCATTCTTTATCATGGCATTCCCTAGGCCCAATACTTGCTATTTGCAATACGTTGTAGATGGGCACATCACTGTCAAGGACTACCAGACCATTCTAGAGGACCATGTTCATCCAGTATTCAAACATTGTATCTTGAATATAGTGTGTATCAGGATGATAATGTAGCAATACACAGAGCAAGAGTGATGAACGAGTGGTTTGATGAACATGAACGTGAAGCCCCATGGTCTGAAAAGTCACCAAATCTAAATATTATTGAGCCACTTTAGGATGTTTTGAAGGTAAAAGTCAGCAAACATTTTTTCCACTAGCATCACATAGTGACCTGGCCACTATTCCGCAAGAAGAATTATGCTTTGTTAAACTTTTATGATTAGTTATTTAAATAGCTTTTTGATGGCATATTTATTGACTGAACGTCTTGTTTGTAATTGCAGGCCTCAAGTAAGCGACAGCACCACCTCAACAAACATCTGTACAGGCCCTCAACGTTCCTCACCTCATATGAACCACCCGTCTACATGGATGACGAGGATGAACGTTCACACTTCTTCAACAGCCTACAGGATAACAGCGCAGATGATTCGGTCAGTCCTGCTTAAGATCACAGTTTTCATTTCAGGTTTTAATTGGCTCTTAAAAATAATGAAGGTAACACTTTAACACGTTAGATGACGTAGTTGCACATGTTCCATGCACTTACTATAGTAATTACAATGAAATATGCATAATTACATCTAACTAATCCTAAGCCACTTTATGGTCTGTCCCCAACCATATAGTAAGTACATGTAATTAATTGATTAATATTACTTACTAGTTAACCCTTGTGTATTGTTCAAATGTACCACTCTTTCCTCATGTTCTTGGCTGTTTTTGCCCCATTGACTTCCATTATAACAAAATTTTATGATTGTAAATCCATGACACCATATAATTATGCATTATATCTTGATTGTTGGTGGTTTTTCCTGTTGGGAAGAGGTACAATTTATAATTTTACTGTTGATCATCAGTTTTCACTATTAACCCTTTAGATAGGCCTAAGCAAAAATATTTCTGGTTTTTATTTGGAGTTCTATGGAGCGAAAACAACAGATTATAGTGTGCAACATAAAGCAATTATGTTTACGATGTTCTGCTGAGTTGCTCATTTTGGTTTTCACACATACACTAAAACTGCTTCACGTTTTATTTGTATAGCACTTTTCCTAGATGCATTCAACTCAAAGCGCCTCACAAACAAACAAGCATTGTAAAATAAACCAAATAAACAAATGTATAGACAAATAAAGCAAAATAAACAACACATATATACTCAGATAAAAGCTTACATGTACACCAGTGGTGGAAAGAGTACTGAAAAATCATACTCAAGTAAAAGTATAATTACTTGCCTAAAAATGTAGTGCAAGTAGAGTGAAAGTATCTGTTGTAAATATTACTCAAAGTAGGAGTAAAAAGTGAGTAATATGCTGTAAAAAGCTGATTTCCCTGTAAGCATTTCAATGTAATTTGTGGATATGTGAGTAAACCTAACATTCTGTAGTTCATCTAGTTATTTTCTCAGCAGGCACACAACATCATAAGATGTTTTAATATTAGGTAAGATTTAGGTTGTGATGTCAGGTGACCAAAATTCAACATCTAGCCAGCGTTTAAAGACAACGTTATTTTGATGTCCAATAATGACGTCAAATGACGCTGATATTTGGTTGATTTTAAGTTGTTAGAAAGTGACCAAAAACCAACGTCGAGCCAACATCTTAAACCAACATCATATTGACGTCAAATACTGACATTTATTCGTCAAGTATGGCAACCACAATCCAACGTCTAATAGTTGTCACAGGGGTAATGTTCACACAACGTCAAGCTGTAATTAGACGTTGATATTTGGTTGATTTTAGGTTGCACGTTGGACATTGGCCTGACGTTGAGTTCTGAGAACACAATAATTTTTTTTTTAATTAAAATCTATAAATATATTTATATATTATTTGTAATACAATTTTGTTATTTAATACAGCAGTAAGATATTAACTGCACCCATAATTTGACCTGCTCAAAGAAAACACTCTTTCTGAATGTATCAAACAAAACTCCAATACATGCACAGAAGACAGCATGAGCATTTATAGCAAATAAACTAATGTAAATATTATCCAGCTTGCTTTTTGAGCGCTGAAAGGCGAGGTCTTACATTCCAATGATTGGTTATTGTCTTCACCTGCTCAACAGAAAGCACTGTGATCGGCTTTAGAAATGACAGCGCTGTTCACCGATGGCGGGAAGAACAGCCGCGGTTACAGTCTGTATGCGCATAATACGTGGTTATCACAGGTAATCCTTAATAGACACAGTGGAGAAAACTCGCACCTCAGACATGCTCATGTCAGGATCCACAAGTATCGCTTTAACAGCCAAGAGGAGAGGAAAATTTACCTCACAAACACACCAGTGGGTCAAACGTTCAAAGCTAGAGAGAGAGAGAGAGGTAAAGATGGAGTTTTACAGCATTTCTCCGTAGTATTGAAACAGCGGCTCGTGTTCCTTCATTGTAGTAAGAGCAATATTTACTCGCCCTCTCCTCCTTCGCAATAGTATTCTACTGCAACATCGCGCATAGGAGATAAATGACGTCAGTATATAATAACCAGTTATGATCTATTACTTAACCGATATCAATAATTTTGAAACCCCTAGTAACGAGTAACGATGCAGCACATAATAAAATCTATCGGAGTAAAAGAATTAAACCCATCGAAAATATGTACTGAAGTAAAAGTAGAAGTTGGAGAAAAAACAATACTCCAGTAAAGTACAGATACAGCATTTTAGTATATAAGTACAGTAGTGAAGTAGTTCTACTTCATTACTATACATCTCTGGTTATATTTATATGCAATTTTAAAAAGATGCATCTTAACATGCTTTTTAAAAACATGAATGCTGGGGGATTCTTTCACTTCATTTGGGAGACAATTCCAAATTTTTGGAGCATAGTGACTAAAAGAGGTACTGACAGATCACATCAGATTTACAGAGTGAAAATCTAAAAGTGCAGCACTAGAAGAGCGTAACAAAGGGCTTGGATTATACCTGGATAAACAGTCAGAAATGTAAGAAGGTGTCATGTTGTGTAGTGCCTTATAAACTAATAAGAAATCTTAAAATCTCTGTTTTGGTGCACTGGTAACCAGTGTAATTCTATTAATGCATGTGTAATATGTTCTCGTTTCTTCAATTTCATTAAAACTCTGGCTGCTGCATTTTGTATGAGTTGCAACTTCCTAATATAAGCCTTTAGGTAAACCAATATAATTAGCATTGCAGTAATCAAGCCGAGAGAAAAAAAAAGCATGAATTAATTTCTTAGCATCATTAAAAGATATGAAAAAATGAATTCTGGCAATGTTTCTCAAATGATTAAAACATTTTTTGTAACTTGATTAATATGAGATTTAAAATTTGAACTTAAAGAGCCCATATTATGGGTTTTTGAAAATGCCCTTCCATGTAGTGTGTAACACAGCTCTAAGTGAAGTGAAATATCCAGCTAAGGCTTAAATCTGTAAGTATACAGTGTTTAAAATTATTGATTCATCTATAAAAGAGTCGACTCATAGTGCTTCAAACGAGTCGTCTTGATAACGAGTCATTAGGTGTTTCGCGATGACGCAGCCACGAAACACAAGCCTCGCCAGTAGTTACGCGCGCAAACCAGGGAGATTTGAAACCTGCGGCCCCGCCTACTAACATAGAAAAAACACTAGACACACACACACAGACGCCGCCGGTCGAATGAAGTCACGCTGTGCTCAGATGGATAATATTGAGTCTCTACCCAAAGATGAGTTGTGAACTGTGAAGAGTCAGTGGTTGAGGTTTATTCACTAGTGTAAGTAAGTGCGATTAAAATTGTTGCCTCGTTTACTCTAGCTTGCAAATTATGTATTTATTGTGTTTTGTTACTTGTTAACCTGGTACAGTACACGCGGTTACTCTTTATAATCTCTTATCGCATGTAAGCCAGTGTTTTTTGACCTTGCATGCATATTAGACTGTTGTTGGAGACCCTTACAACCTACATATGACCCTATTTCATGTAAAAGAATTTCAGTTTTATCTTTATTCAACTTTAAAAACATTTTTTTGCATGCAGTCATCCATTATACAATACAGGACATGCAGTTGGACAATTTTTTTTATTGCAGCAGTGTCTCTGGGCTCAACAGAAATGTATAATTGTATGTCATCAGCATAAAGATGATAATTCATGCCATATTTCTGAATTATACTTCCTAAATGAATAGTTACACTGTAAAAGTAAGGTAAAGTGTAACCAAAATAAAAAAATCTCACTTGTTCTTCATTTTGCTCCATCATAGTGCCTCCCTCGCCTTCCCCACTGGCAAATATTTAATTGTCTTTCTCAAACAGGAAATCAATTAAACACTCCTCACTGGCATTTTCACGGTCGGGATTTGCTTTTATTTGATCATTTGACGACGATGAGCTGCTGTTTGACTGAATCATTAGAGATGACTCAGTGTTTGCGTCTCCTCGGCTGAACTGTGTTTAAAGAGGGCCGTGTGTTGAGTGACTGCAGTGGCTTGACATTTTCTCTGTCTCTGATACGTAACCTTTATGTGACACCGGTCAGCGAGTCCTGCAAAGAACATAACCAATTGTGCGTTGCCAGGCATCAGGGAATTTTACATGAATTAGTAAGGGGCTCACTGTGAATCGTGACATCACAAGCGTTGAATGGGAAGAATAGGAGTAGAGCTTTTCCTTGTTTTAAAAAGGGTGTCTGTGGGGTCTTAAAAATATAAAAAGTTGATAAATCAATTTGGAGGAATTAAGGCTCTAAAGAACTTTTGAAAAGTCTTAAATGCTATTTTACACGGTATACAATTTTGTATCATCTTTGATTATACAATCTACACTTACCAGCCACTTTATTGGGCTTGGACCCCCTTTTTCATTCAAAACTGCCTTAATAAGTCATGGCATAGATTCAACAAGGTACTGGAATTATTGGAACAAGATTTTGGTCCATTTTGACATGATAGCATCACGCAGTTGCTGCAGATTTGTTGGTTGCACATCCATGATGTGAATCTCCAGTTCTACTACATCCCAAATGTGCTCTATTGGATTGAGATCCGATGACTGTGGAGGCCATTTGAGTACAGTGAACTCATTTTCATGTTCACGAAACCAGTCTGAGATGATTCGTGTTTTATGACATGGCGCATTATCCTGTTGGAAGTAGCCATCAGAAGATTGTTACACTATGGTCAAAAAGGGATGGACATGGTCAACCACAATACTCAGGTAGGCTGCGGCATCGGCACAATGCTCAATTGGTTCTAATGGGCCCAAAGTGTGCGAAGAAAATATCCCCCATACCGTTACACCACCACCAGCAGCCTAAACCATTGATACAAGGCAGGATGGATCCATGCTGTCATGTTGTTGACACCAAATTCTGACCCTACCATCCCAATGTCGCAGCATAAATCGAGACTCATCAATCTTCTATTGAGAACCTGTGCGAATTGTAGCCTTAGTTTCCTGTTCCTAGCTGACAGGAGTGGCACCCGGTGTGGTCTTCTGCTGCTGTAGCCCATCCGCCTCAAGGTTGGACGTGTTGTGCGTTCAGAGTTGCTATTCTGCATACATCGGTTGTAACGAGTAGTTCTTTGAGTTACTGTTTCTTTCTATCAGCTCAAACCAGTCTAGCCATTCTCCTCTGACCTCTGGCATCAACAAGGCAATTGTTGATTTGTTCTGACCATTCTCTGTAAACCCTAGAGATGGTTGTGCATAAAAATCCCAGTAGATCAGCAGTTTCTCAAATACTCAGACCAGCCAGTCTGGCACCAACAACCAAGCCACATTCAAAGTCTCTTAAATCACCTTTCTTCCCCATTCTGATGCTTGCTTTGAACTGCTGTAGATCATCTTAACCATGTCTACATGCCTAAATGCGTTGAGTTGCTGCCATGTGATTGGCTGATTACAAATTTGCGTTAACGAGTAGTTTGAAAGGTGTACCTAATAAAGTGGCTAGTGAGTGTATAGTTGTCTGTGTTGCACATTTCTGTGGAGAGTTGTTACCATTGTTTTTCTTTCACTTCAGATAGTTCAGCTTTTGATGAAGCAGATCACATTTTTAGTCAAATTTATATTTTATTCAATTAGTTGGTTATTCTATTTTTTTATTCAAAATAATATCAGAATAAGCTAATTTAGTAAAATATGGTTGTCAGCCTGGAAAAATCAAGATCTCTTCATTATTTGCATTTGTCTTTCTTAGGGGTAGTTATACATTTTTGTGCATCATTCACACACTTCTGAATTATATTGCATAAATAAGGAGTTATCACAAGCTAGAACTCTTTAGTTTAGATTTCTTGCAATCAGTATTTAGTAAATATACTTAAAGTTAAAATGGCGCTAATGTTAACGATTAAAACCTAAAGTGGTGATCCTAACATTTATGGAAAGTCTTAAAAAGGTCTTAAAAGGTGTTGAATTGAACTCCATGATTCCTCTACATACCCTGTATAATATAAAGCAATTTTAATAGCCATACTCTACAGCATTTAAAATTTTTAAATACTGTATTTTTAATGATATATATTTTACTTTTATTATATTTTTTATTTTAGCAAATATGCATTACATTTATCTAAATCAGTGGTCTTAAACTCAGTTCCTGGAGGGCCACAGCTCTGCATAGTTTAGCTCCAACCAGCTCCAACTCACACCTGCTTGATAATCTCTAGTAGTCTTGAACACCTTGATTAGTTGCATCGGCTGTGTTTGATTAGGGTTGGAGCAAAACTGTTGCACCGCGGACCTCCAGGAATTGAGTTTGAAACCCATGATCTAAACTGATAGTAAACTGTATTTTTATATTTATATTTTAAATGTTTTCAAATATTTAGTTGTTTCTTTTAAACAAACATGCATAAAAAAAAATCATGGTTTCCATGAATTTGTCATGCAAAAAACTGATGTAAATTTTTTTTACTGATATTTTTATGCGTTTTTTGGAATATCGAATTAAAAACTTTCTTTATGGAAATGCCAAGATGCGCATACATTTAGAAAATGTGCATAAACAATTCTGCATTCAACTGAGTGAGATAAACCTTTTTTCGATAAGAAAAATTGTACTTAAACTATGATGGAAACACATTTACCGTCAAGTCCAGCAGTAAGAGACAATTTAAGACTCAATGAATGAAAACGGTGCTTTATCCTTAAATGTGTAATCAAATTTATGTGATATTCCAATTTTGCACAATACAGTATTGTGCTAGTTACTGAAAAATAGTAACTAGTTACAGTTGCTAGTTACTTCATTTAAAAGCTAACTCAATTACTTTATCGATTACTTTAAACCAAAAAGTAATACTTTACTGTTAAAAGTAACTTTTGAGATACTTTTCCAAAGAACATGTTTAATGCTTCCATTAATGCCCTTATAATGTCACTTCAGTGCTGCATGGAGAATACACTGTTGATCAACTTCACAGTTTTAATTTGTATTCTCGTATTCATATTCTTTAATTCATATAATTTGTATTCTCAAGCACAAGACAAACTTAAACGAAAAGTTTTTTTTTTTAAGTCAGACCTGCAGCACAAAAATATCACAAGATTATTAACCAGCTGAATAATATATTCAGAAACAAAAAAGCAAAAACTAAAGTTACTAAGCGTCATAAAAGTTGTATTTAATCCTCAAACATGTTCCAGCTTGAGTATGAAAACTAGCAACAATGTACAACAAACATAAAACCCTTTTGAAATAAAGTAATCTGAATTATCATTCAGAATCAATTTGGTGGAACTCATTACCACGAAACTGCCATTATAGACAACAATAAATTTTATTCATTTTAAACAAAACAAAAACATAAAAGCTGCTCAAAAGGAAATCAATGAGCAATTTTCAAACTAACCACAAATTAAATGTGGTATGTCAAGAGCTTATGGTAAGCTGTGTATATTCAAAGTGCAAAATCTGCTGTTGTATAACAGCTGTAAAAATCACAGCATTTTTCAGAGCAATGCAACACTATACGTTTTAAATAACGTGTTCTGAATGTGTCACTGTGTCTACTAAACTAATCAATTTTGCTATACAGACAAAAAATATGTTATGTATTTGAAACAACAAACATAGTATCAAAATCAGAATCAGAAAGAGCTTTATTGCCAGGTATGTTCACACATACTAGGAATTTGTTTTCGTGACAGAGCTTCTACAGTGCAACAGGATTACAGAGACAGGACAAAAAACAGATAATAAATATATTTTAAAAAATAGAAGTAAGTAGTGAGTGCAAATATACAGATTGACAAGTGGTATGTACATGTTTATTACTATATACAACGTTATATGTGCAGCTGTTATGTGCAAATTGGCATGTAAAGTGTGTTGTTAAATAAGTGTATATGTGTATAAAAGTGTAGAACAAGTAGTGATGTTAGTTCCACAGTTATTATCATCAAGTGTTCATGAGATGGACTGCCTGAGGGAAGAAACTGTTTCTGTGTCGGGCTGTTCTGGTGCGCAGTGCTCTGTAGCGTCGACCAGAAGGTAAAAGTTCAAAGAGGCAGTGTGCTGGGTGTGAGGGGTCCAGAGTGATTTTGGCAGCCCTTCTGCTCGCTCTGGATAAGTACAGTTCTTGGGGAGTAGGAAGGGTTGTACCAGTGATTCGCTCAGCAGTCCGAACTATTCGACGTAGTCTTTGGCTGCAGTCTAGTAGTATTAGTAATAGTAAATAATAATAGTAAAATTAATAGTCTCTGTCCCTCTCGCGTGCGCACACCCGGTCTACCTCGCACACAATCGGTATCTCTTGTGCATACACTTGACCTCTCCCCCACGCACCCGGTCTCTCTCGCTCACTTGGTGTACCTCACGCGCATTCGGTCTCTCTGCTTTCACTTGACTTTTGTCCAGTCTGGCGCCCCATACGCAATGCATCTTCTTTACAGTGGTTGGTTGGCATCCACCAATCCCACAATGTGTCGCCGATATAAACAGCAAGATGTGGGCTAGACTGCAGCCAAAATTAATGAACTTACCAAGTAACGGACAAACGCATCATATTGTAATGATAACGGAGTTACTATATTTAAAAAGTAATGCGTTACGATATTTGTTAGTGTCAAAAGTAATGCCGTTACAGTTATAAGATATACAGGTATAAGATTCTGACAGCATATTAACCTTGGATATAAATATCATGATTTTATGGTATCACGGTATTGTGATCACTGCTCTAAAATATATTCTTTTTAAATGTCTGGGTAAAAAACAAAACCTTTTTCCCCTTTGAAAATAATATATTTTAATTTGAGAAACATTTCAAATATTTTGGAGCAGTAAACATGTCAGGCTAAATAACTCAAATAAATTATGGACTTCTGCTGTCTTCATTTGTTTCAAAAGTGAAGTTTTATAAACCAATTTCGAGAGGAGCACGTGATATGATTGAGCACGTCTGGCCACTCATCTGTAATCAGTAATAATCCAATCAGAGTGATCCCAGTTAACTATAAATGGATCATTTTCTCCCTACTGTTTTATCTTCGTTTGGAAGAATCCCCCCTTCCACCCCTTCTCCTCCTTTTCCTCCCTTTTCTAAAGGGGGAGCTCTCGAGACCTACCTGATCTCGGATCTCCTGATATGCTTATCGACCGGGCGGGAGCCCTGGGCTCAAATATCTCCGAGCTCAGGGTTCTCTCCTGGGACAGCATGCCAAATCTGCTTTATATGCCAAGCATATCTAAGTGGGAACTCTTGAAACACAGATTTTTTTTTTTTTTACAATTTACAACAGCAACTTTGGAGATCTTCTCTGCTGGAGATACTGTTGTTCTAAAAAAACATGTCTGGTTACAGTAAGGCATTACTAGTAACGTGTTATTGCCCAACACTGGCACAATAGTTTAATTTGCATTATTGGATGGAAACCTAGCTAAAGAATAGAATTAGAACAGATTGTTTTGAAATGTCTACATATGTAGTGACATTTAGGAGATGACATGCAATGACATGATCAGGCAGCATAGCCTTCCTTTGGCCTTGGGAATCTAAAGTTTAGCTGATGTGCTTTGTGTGTGAATAGGCTGTCTGTTGTAGTGGCGACAGTTTGACAGTTGATGTGGTGAATAGTGCTGTACTGTTCTGACCCTGCTGGGATGTTTCAGGATGAGGACGGGGTACCAGTGGAGCTGCGGCACCTTCCGGAGTACAAAGAGCTACTGGAGCTGAAGAAACTCAAGAAACAGAAACTACACGAGCTCCAGGCCGAGAGCGCTCTCACACAGCACGTCGGCTATAAGGTACACACACTTTTACCTGAATAAACTTTGAAAATTATCCTTTACGCACATTTGTGTTGTTCTAGCACTCTATTACTACCTTTCTTGTCAAAAAAAAACATTTTAAAGTACAAAAATATCACTGATTGCTGCTGAATTTCAAAAATGGACCAAAAGCACAGACATTTTGTATCTCTTTGTATTCCGCTGAAGTAAACAACAGACATTTTTTCTTGAGTGAACTTAATTAAAAAATATATAATATAATATAATATAATATAATATAATGTAATGTAATGTAATGTAATGTAATGTAATATAATATAATGTAATGTAATATAATATAATATAATATATTGTAATGTAATATAAAGTAATATAATATAATATAATGTAATGTAATATAATGTAATATAATGTAATAAAAAAGTAATATAATATAATATAATATAATATAATGTAATGTAATGTAATGTAATGTAATGTAATGTAATATAATGTAATATAATATAATATAATGTAATATAATATAATATAATATAATATAATATATTGTAATGTAATATAAAGTAATATAATATAATATAATGTAATGTAATATAATGTAATATAATATAATGTAATGTAATATAATATAATATAATATAATATAATATAATATAATATAATGTAATGTAATGTAATGTAATATAATGTAATATAATATAATATAATGTAATGTAATGTAATATAATGTAATATAAAGTAATATAATATAATATAATGTAATGTAATGTAATATAAAGTAATATAATATAATATAATATAATATAATGTAATATAAAGTAATATAATATAATATAATGTAATGTAATATAAAGTAATATAATATAATATAAAGTAATATAATATAATATAATGTAATGTAATATAAAGTAATATAATATAATATAATGTAATATAAAGTAATATAATATAATATAATATAATATAATATAATGTAATGTAATGTAATATAAAGTAATATAATATAATATAATTTAATGTAATATAAAGTAATATAATATAATATAATATAAATAATATAATATAATGTAATATAAAGTAATATAATATAATATAATGTAATATAATATAATATAATATAATGTAATATAATATAAAATAATATAATGTAATATAATGTAATATAAAGTAACATAATATAATCTAATATAATATAATGTAATATAATGTAATATAAAGTAATATAATATAATATAACATAATGTAATATAAAGTAACATAATATAATCTAATATAATATAATATAATATAATGTAATATAATATAATGTAATATAATATAATGTAATATAAAGTAATATAATATAATGTAATATAATGTAATATAATATAAAATAATATAATATAATGTAATATAAAGTAACATAATATAATATAATATAATATAATATAATATAATATAATATAATATAATATAATATAATATAATATAATGTAATATAATGTAATATAATATAATGTAATATAAAGTAATATAATATAAAATAATATAATATAATATAATATAATGTAATATAATATAATATAATATAATATAATATAATATAATGTAATATAATATAAAATAATATAATATAATGTAATATAATGTAATATAAAGTAATATAATATAATATAACATAATGTAATATAAAGTAACATAATATAATCTAATATAATATAATATAATGTAATATAATATAATGTAATATAATACAATACAATACCATACAATACAATGTAATATAAAGTAATATAATATAATATAATATAATGTAATATAAAGTAATATAATATAATATAATATAATATAATATAATATAATATAATATAATATAATATAATGTAATATAAAGTAATATAATATAATATAATATAATATAATATAATATAATGTAATATAATATAATATAATATAATATAATATAATGTAATATAAAGTAATATAATATAATATAATATAATATAATGTAATATAAAGTAATATAATATAATATAATATAATGTAATATAATATAATATAATATAATGTAATATAAAGTAATATAATATAATGTAATATAATGTAATATAATATAATATAATATAATATAATATAATGTAATATAAAGTAATATAATATAATATAATATAATATAATATAATATAATATAATATAATATAATGTAATATAATATAATATAATGTAATATAAAGTAATATAATATAATGTAATATAAAGTAATATAATATAATGTAATATAATATAATATAATATAATATAATGTAATATAATATAATATAATATAATATAATATAATATAATGTAATATAAAGTAATATAATATAATATAATATAATATAATATAATATAATGTAATATAATATAATATAATATAATGTAATATAAAGTAATATAATATAATGTAATATAATATAATGTAATATAAAGTAATATAATATATAAATGTATAATACAAAAATACACTTAAACAAAAATGTATTAGCGTTTACCCGACAAGACATTAGTGCTAAAAGCCTACTGCTACATGTAACAGGGTTTCTGCGGGGTCTCAAAAAGTCTAAAATTTAAAAAATCCAAGTCTTAAATTCGCTGTTCTTGGTCTTAAATATTTTTGCACAAGTCTTATTTTTCCGATGTCCATGTAGCGCTACATCTAATGCTCATTTAAATTCATTTTTGTTGTTGTTGCTTGGTTTTCATGGTGTTGTAGTTTTTTATTTCACTAGTCCAAATGTAATTTACGGTATTACAACTACAAATGAGACCAACATGCAATAGCCAATCAGCTTTCTGTTATTGAACTCAGTGCGTGCAGCGAATGTGACGTCATTGCTGTGTTTGCGGAGATTAGCTTTGGGTGCGCTCGACTTCGGCTGGCGGAGCTCATGAAAATGTTTTAAATCTCGGGTGAACAGTTTGCTCGGTGCCGTGTTTGATTTGTGTTGAATATGAAACACTTTGAAGAGATTTTGTCTGAAACAGGTATGACTGTACAGACATCTTTTTGATCCGTCCATGCGTGATCATAGAGATAACCAGATGAATAACAATTCTTGGCTAGAAAAAGAAACAGCAGTGGAAAAGGAGGAAAGTTTTTGTAAAAATTTGGGAAAACCTGAGGGATAAGTTTGTTAAAACAAAAAAAAAGAGGCGATGCAAAAGTGGAGACCAAGGTGGTTTTAATATTTCAGAATATGTTTTTCCACCATTCGTAGGTTTTACACTGATGTTTATGTTACAGTTTTGAATTTAAAACAATTTCTAAGTTTCAAACTAAAATTAAGTAACAAATGATGTCTTTGATAACAGGAAAGAAATATATGAGCCTATCAGTTTACAATATACTGATGCCTAATTTCTAGGCTTTATTGGTAATAATGGTCAGGAATATTGGACCATTATTGCCTTTTTAGTTTGTAAGTAGAAGACAGAAACTAGCCAGACAGTAATGTGTGAGTTGTTGAGTGGGCAAAATAAACAAAATGTCAGTATTTTTAGTAAGTGTCTTTTTTTTTTTTACTTTTATTCTTGCCATAATAAAAAATATAACTGTAGAGCAACCCATGTTCTGTTGGGTCTAGGTCAGGCATGTCCAAGCTCGGTCCTGGAGGGCCGGTGTCCTGCAAAGTTTAGTTCCAACCCCAATCAGACACACCTGGGCTAGCTAATCAAGCACTTACTAGGCTTTCTAGAAACATCCGTGCAGGTGTGTTGAGGCAAGTTGGAGCTAAAATCTGCAGGACACCGGCCCTCCAGGACCGAGTTTGGACACCCCTGGTCTAGGTAGAACTGTTCGAGATATGAACAAAAGCAAGTGATGCATCAAAGTTTGGTTTAAAAAATCTTGAATGGTTATAAAAATCTTTATAATCATTCAAATAAATTATAAAAATAATAAAAAACCAATAGTTTAAAAATCTTCAATGATATTAATGATATGACCTAGTCATATCTTCCGGAAACTTGCTACTTCTCTGTTTATCCGTCAGATTTTACTGTCAGTTTTTTTTTTGACCGCCCCCTGTCATTTAAAAGAATATCTCAATGGCGAATGTGTCCATTTCGTGAGGTGCGCGGTGCATCGCCAGGCAAGTCAGCCTTAAGATGTTTGTTTTTTCTGTAGTTCAATGGTGCATCTAAGCTGTCTTTAGTACTGTTCAATTTGAATACATTTATTTTATCACTAATTTTGTGATTTAGCATTTTGTCTTTATGTGTATGCGTGTATATGATATTGTCATAAAGGTCTTAAATTTAATACTTAATGGTCTTAAAAAGTCTTCAGTTTAACGTTGTGAGATCTGCAGAAACCCTCTGTAAATATAAATCATTAAAGATGAGAACTTTAAAGCTCTTAGACAACTTTATAATAACATAATGTGGCTCTTTTTCAATGCTCAGCACCTTTTGTTTTTGCATGTATTTCTCACTCAGTGTGACATATGTGGCATGGAGCCCATCCAGGGTGTGCGGTGGCACTGTCAAGACTGCCCGCAGGACAACGCCGTGGACTTCTGCAGTACCTGCTCTGACTGGTGAGTCTCACATTATGTTTAGAAGACAAAAGTGTAGCCAAATAACTAAGTTTTTCCCTTTCGTTTTGATGTCTTTAATTCAATCAGCGTTAACACATCCACGAAAATGGCCAAAAACGCTAATAGGCCAGTATTTGGGATTGTCACCATGTTAGTAAACAGTACCGGTAAAATGATGATGTGCAGTTGGTGACTCGGCACTCTTTTCTATGTATAATATGTGTACGATTTTTGGTTGCAATAAAGTAAATCAACACTTTGCAGAATAAGCATTAGGAAACACTTGAGCAGGAGCACTGTTATGTACTCTGCCATTGTTGTGTATGTTTGCTTGCGCTTGACTTTAATCTGCGTTCCGCTTAAACACGCACTATGCATACGCATCATTTTCAAACACTTTAGTTTTCAGGTGTTTACTTGGACATTTGCAACAACTTCAACTTTGAAATACTGTTTTCAAAAGTAGTGCTGGGCGATTTCAATCAAAATCTCAATTAATTAACATTTTAACTCGATTACGATTAATGAACGATTATTTTATTTATTTATTTTCTTCGTTTGCCCTCATAGTTCACGGACTGGTTTTGTACAGTAAGTAAGCTCACGTATTACGAGTGAGAGATTTTTGAATGAAGGGTGTATTACTTGATTTTAAAATACTAAAGTATAATAACAATTGAATATGATTATTTATTGAACATTATTGTTCAACAACTGGAATTAAAACACGCATTACCTAAAATAAACAGTCAATTTTTTAATACAAAAGTGAAAACTTGCACTTTTGGAAACAAAATGTATTCTTTTCAAAGTTTTTCTTATTAAAAGTAGAAAATAAGCAGTATCTCTTGTAAATAAAATAACTCTTGTATATCCTGTACGTAATATTTTTAACTGTGAATATCCGGCATCTTCTGTATAATCATTTTAATGTAATGGAAAATATGCCGTCTCAAGGTATCTTTGGCACAGCTTCCACTCATCGTCAATGTAGTGCAAAGTAAGGCTTAAAAAAGGGTCCATCGTCCTACTTGACCAGTGGCCACAGAAGTATAAATCAGCCTCAGCCTTTAACAGAGCAGGGTCACGTGACTCCACACGCGGTACGGAAAGCAATTGAAAAAAAACGTCCTGAAATTTTTTTAACGATTATATGTTCTGAATGTCTGAATTTTAATAACTTTTCGATTAATCGCCCAGCCCTAATCAAAAGTATCTAATTTGGTACCAATCGGTACTGCAATTTGCAAGTTAACACAATGGTGAATCAGCGATGTTTAAGAATGGGCTCAACAGTGCTCAAATGTTAATGGGAAATAAACGTTTTTAAATTTTTTGTACCGAACTTGATACTTTTGACAACCCAACTTTCAAATCCATTTTTAATTTTTCAATTTTTCTGTTGCAAAAACTACATTGTTGTGTAAACAAATAGACAAGATGTATGAGGTTCCTACTTTTGGTTGAAAACATTGTCGTGCCATCTTCAGCTTTTTCACAGTTGCTGTCTTTCACACTAGAGGAACTTTTTCCATAATTCCTAGAACTATTTGCAGTTTACCTGTTTTTTTCTGTATTTTAACAGCATGAACTAGGAACATTTTAACTCTAGTAAGGCCTTTACTTCTAATGGGGAGCTAAATTAGCTCCTACTTCACAGTAATGGTATAATAAGAACTTTTTTGGGTGTGTTGGCACTGTTGGAACTGAGAATTATTGATTTAAGTCTGGGTCATTTGGGCCATTAACCATTAACTGTTCCATCTCCATTGTCATAGCCATGACGTCCTCCATCCTCCAGCTTTATATTCTGATAAATGCAGAGTTTGATTGTGCTTCAGCCCGGCTTACATCACTCCAGAGTTCCTGCTGATGGTGCAATTGCAAGCAGAGTCCATAGAGCTTTGCCACCTCCTGTGCAGACCTTTACAACCTGCGGCTTCAGTGATTAGGCCCTAATAATTCACATTGAAGCTGTACAAAAAACATATAAAAGCATTAGTTGACAGTACAGCAGGTACTTTTCAGGTTTTTCTTAGAAAAGCAATAGTTCACGCCAGAGTGCGTCTGAAGCTCATATGCAAGTTTATCTTACATTCTTTGGCAGACACACCATTGAGCATCGCTAGATCCTCCTGTATTGGCGCGCATCTGTTATAAAACACTCACAGGACACTAATTTGGACAACTATGCAGTTGTATTAAATAATTCACACAAAAATACACAAAGACTTCACTTCACACACAGTTTGTGAATGAACAGACATGTGTGTACTAGTTGCAGACGCGATCATGAGGCTGTTTTGCGCAGAGTTTGAAGTAATCAATCAGATAACAGGAGAAACTGCATTACTTCGATCACTTTAATATAGCATATTAATAACGCAATACACAAATTATAGTATAATATTGAGAGTTCATAATATTGAGTTAATTTCACGGCCCACCTGCAGGATTGCTGAGGCCCACTAGTGGGTTGAAAATCCCTGGTATAGAGACTTCCTTATGCCGCCCGCAAATGAGATATAATGTCCCAGAAATGGAGGCAATCCTCCACCCCCACACCATTTTGTGTTGTAACCTGTGATGGTTTGATGGTTAGTTGTCAGCATAGTCTTGTAACCGTGCACCTTTCTGTTTGCCCCTTCAGTTTGTTCAGAACGGACACTCACAAGCCCACACACAGACTGGAGCCGGTTTGCCAGGCCGAAACCTTCCTGGACAAAGACTACTGCTTACCGCAAAGTACAGGCTATAACTACCTGGACCCCAACTACTTCCCTGCCAACAGATGACAGGTACAAGCTCCAGCGCTACTATTCAGGGCTGGCCTGCAGCCCCCAGGGCATTCTGTGCATGGCTCCATCATCCAAGTCAAGAAATGCTTACGTCTGGGCGAGAAGGTACCGCAGATGGGCCGCACCTCGCCCCGACCCGCTGCCAGAGGGGGGTGGGGTGGGGGAGGGTTTGTGGGAGGGAGGGGAAAACACCCAGCCGTGGGTGTCTAACCTTACCAGGTCTCGTCAAGTAACACTATCTCAAATCAAAAGAAGTGAAAAGAAAGCACGAACGAATGAAAGCAAAGGCACACCGACATTCCCAATCCCAGGACATTTCGAAGGCAACCTGATGTGTCTCCCTTTGTTCTGCCGCTCGAGTGACGGCTGTCAGAGAGGAACGTCTCCGAGGAGCTGAATTCTGAGGACGGGCTCACGCTAAAGTGCAAAATGTGGTCTGTAGTTGAAATATTTATAAGTCAAGCTTTGCGCGTGAGCTCTTTTTGTGATACGAGGAAAGAAACTTGGTGCTGAGACTGATGTCTTTGATTCATACCAGGTTTTGAACCAATCACGGAGGTTCGCTCACAATTCCGACGTTCTGAACAGGGGGGAAAAAATCCTAGCTGACAGACAGACCCAGTTTGTGTGTATGTGTGTCTCTTGCCATGGGCTACCATTTTCACTAGAAGCTGCTCTTTATTTCCTCTTACAACCGTTACATGATGTTGTCACTTTATTTACATTCATTTCTTGTTTTTTAAATGGCGATTTCAAAGAAAGAAAACAACCCACTCCACTTACCTTGAAGCACTACAGCAAGGAGAAGACCAGCTGAGATCCGGACGGCGTTCTTGCACTCTCTGCACACGTGGAGAGCTTTCTTTTCTTTTCTCTCAATGTGTACTGTCGTTGAACATGTGGAGTATTCAAATATATGGTGAAAAGTAGCCAGTGGTAGTTGCCGTGTGCCATTTTTTTTCCTCTTCCCCCTTCCCTGTCCACTCGATTCAAACCTGGCCACTTGTTTTAGAAGAAGAAAATGAAGAACTCGTGGCAGTCGTTTGCCCTCTGTGAAAAACTGCCCAGCCATCATCACGCCTTTAGATCCCTCTCTAATTTTCGCAGTTTCCTCACGGTCCATGAAAAGATTGTATTTTTATTAATCTATTTAAAAAAGACGATGAAAAAAAAACAAACGAATCAGAAATCGAGTTGGGGGCAGTCGTCGCACACGCACGCTGCTGCCCTGTTCTTTTATACACATGCATTTTGTTGTGCTTTAAGTAGACCATTTTGTAATGGGTTCTGTTCTATTCACCTCCCCTCCCTTGACCTGCTTCAGTATCTGTGTATAACAATCTGTTCTTAAATAATGTACAAAAAAAATGTTAGAGGAGAACTGTGGAAATAAAAGTATGTGAAAAGTCTTTCTACATCATGTGACTCGGGTAGTATTATTTCTCTTTCTGCTTTATGTCTTGCTTAACTTTTAAGTTTGATTCTTGTGGTGTTTTAGATCTAGGCTGTAGTGATTTCTAGTTTTGACATTTCAGCCACCAGAGGGTGGTGTGTTATTGGCAATATTTGTTACAGTCCATTACGCTATAACGTTATAAAAACAAAAAAGACGTGTTCTACCAGTGTTCTACCAATATAGGTACTGTTACAAAGCAGATATGCCAGTTGGGCAGTACTTAGTGTCTTGGTGATGTACACACAGTTTAGAGGAGAACTAGCATTACAGTAGGTTTTCAAAAAGTATTTTACATGTATAGTGCAGGTCACACTGTGTATTTTGCCACACTGGAATGATGTGACGATTTATATTTATATGTATGTATGTATATATATATATATGTATGTGTATATATATATGTATGTGTATTTATATATACATATACATATATATACGTATGTGTGCGTGTGTATATATATATATATATATACACATACATATACATATATACACATACATATACATATATACATATACATATATACATATACATATATATATATATATACATATGTGTATATATATACATATGTGTGTGTGTATATATATATATATATATATATATATATATATATATATATATATATATATATATGTATATATATATATATATATATATATATATATATATATATACACATATGTATATATATACACATATGTATATATATATATACACATATGTGTATATATACACGTATGTATGTGTAAAAATTTATATAAATGTGTGTATATGTACACACACATATACATTTATTTATTTATATATATATATATATATATATATATATATATATATATATATATATATATATATATATATATATATACTGTATATATATATATATATATATATATATATATATATATATATATATACTGTATATTACATAAGAATAACAATATGCAGATAAGAATATGTATAACTATTCAGGACCTTTTAGGCTAATGCTGAAAAGACAGGCATCAAAATGTGCACGTTCTATGTATTTGCAGCGCATTTTCTATTTGTTTTTAGGTTGTAAGGATTTGCAACACGTGTGTGGTCAAACTGATATTGTTAATTTGCTGGTGTTTTTTTGTAATTGCATGTGTTTTCTTAAGTTTCAGAGCATTGAGCTCTATCGGCCACCATATATAAGGCTTCTCGTTTATGAAATCCCATTCCATGAAGCTCTCTATGCACTGTTCTGGTGCTCTGAAGACCACATGTATTTTAGAGTTCTGTAGGTTTTGACTGCAGAAAGCTTCTGTGCAGTATGTTCCTCAACATGCTCTGCGTGTTTACAAACCTGACCACTTTGCAGTTGAGTTGCCGTTGTTTCCCACTGCTTCCACTTTATTCTAATACCACTTCACCAGTTCCCCTGCTCATTCAGTCATGATAGATGATGATAAACAAACTCGGCTTGTTATACTCGAAGGAGGCTCAATTTGAGCTCTGCATACAAACTCCCCTACACTGTAAAAAAAACGATGGGACAAAAAGTCATGACCCCAATTTTTTTTATGGTACTTTAACTTATTTTAATCAGGTTTCAACTAATGTTAAGTCACACAAACCTAACATTTTTTGCATAATTGATATTCGTTTAGATGGCTAGAACTTTTTATTTGATTTATAGGGCACCTATTTTACCCCTTGTACAAGATGTAAGATAAGACTTTTGTCTCCAGAATGTGTGTGTAAAGTTTCAGCTCAAAACACCCATCAGATTATTGATTATATAATGTAGAATCTTCTAATTTTTGGCATCTGAGGCCAATGTAGCTGTTTTTGTAGCCTGTGGCTTTAAATCCAAATGAGCTGCTTCTCCCCGCCCACCCAACAGCCGTCAGTGATAGAGACAGACCAAGCGGCAACCTCCCGCTCTCCCTTGGGAAGCCAATACGGAAGTAACTGAAACTGCAATTCATCAAAATTCTGCTAGTCCTGGCTCCATAATAGAGCAAATTGCAATTGAGCCCACTGTTAGTATGGCCAACTTTACAGCAGAAAAAAAGGTGTTTACAGCCTGGTACAAAGAACGATTTTGGTTCATATAGCTATTATTACCCTCCATGACAACTGTGAGGGGGGTGAATTTTTTTATAACTCATCCATTTCCTTTATTTTAGGTTATATTAAGTTTGCATAATTAAGGGCGTGGCCACTTGAGTGACAGCTAGGTCTTGCTGGTTGCCGTCACTTCACCTCAGCTGAATCCGGCAGATTAGCCACTGATCTCGGCATATTCATCGTATTTTTGTTTTGGTTAATGTTTCTTTACACAGTCAGCTGCCTTTTGGACTTATTTCTTACAATTATCAGATGATATGGGATGCTGTGTGCATTTAATTGTGCTCACAAACCATTCACGTGGCCTCCTTTTCCCATGTGAGTAAAGTTATATACTTGTTTACCATCTCTATAAATGTGTGTGTTTTATTTAAGATCATTTATCATTTATATGTTCTTTAGACCCGTAAAGCACTCCAGAATGTGACAGATTGATTAGCTGTAGGCTCTAGAACAGTGTTATGCTGGAGTTCATCAATAGTCCTGCATGTACTGACACACACTATAACTGAAGTGTTTGGAAGTAATTCGCGTTTTCCTCCTGTAGAAAAACGTCATAAGAGCAATTTTTAGTGGCTCAATGTATTACTACAGTGTTTTTAAAAGTCTAAACACTTTATTGATATACAGCCAAGCACATGTGGTCAGAACACAAACGAGTCGCAGGTAATAGAGTATCAAGCTTTTCTCCCAAAGTAAAGTCTGTCTGCCAGGTCTAAGCAAAGTGCCAGCAGGTGTCTGTAGCTCTGCTCACTCTCCGCCTCTTTGCCCTTGTTTGGTATCCCGCCGTGGGTGCGATGACGCGCGAACAAAATGGCGACGGTTGGCCGCGCCTACTTGTAGCTTCTTTTGCGCTCTTCAGAAACCTATGGGTGACGTCACGGATGCTACGTCCATATATTTTACAGTCTATGAGACAGACATGGATAAAGCTGAAATATACAGAGACCCGGAAAGGACGTGATGGTGGGGAAAAACATCACACATTTACTGACACATGTTTATGTTTACTGACACCATGCAGCTGCGGTTAAAAATTACATAGTGATTTTACTGTCTTTATTACAAACATGCTGTTTTAAAAACGTTTTAAACTTATTTTATCAATTATTGAGGAGCAGCTGATCACAGAGATTTGTAACATGTTTTAATCCCAGTTTCTTTGGAGAAAATGTTCTGTGGACATGTGTATACATGTTATTATGGAGTCATGGCACCTGTCAATCAATTTGGTGGGCGGGGAAAACCACACTCCTACATCACGTTGTGGTGGGCTTCAAAATCAATGGGATTTGGGTCCTGTTTTAATGTCAGGAAATAAAAAAAAAAGAAAGATTTAGGCTGTGTCCGAAACCGCCTACTACTACTGCATTTGAATTTAAATGTACAACTCAGCTGTTAGAAAAGTGCGTTCTATACAGTATGAATGTAAGAAGTAGGAATGGAATTCGGATGTACTACATCCGCCATTTTGTCATGGTCGCGTGACCTACCTCACCTCACTCCCATTCATGAATTCTCTCGCGATGCGCATGTCAGAATCTCGCTGCAAGTAGTAGCCCTGCTGAAAAATCCAGCTTAAACCAGCCTAGGCTGGTTGGCTGGTTTTAGCTGGTTGACCAGCCTGATTTTAGAGCGGTTTTGGCCACTTTCAGGCTGGTTTCCAGCCATTTCCAGCCTGGTCTTAGCTGTTTTTTTCAGTAGGGAGGTCATCCGGGTACTTCTCGCATACTGATTTTCGAATTCTATATATTCGGACATACTACTTGGCTCGCATTCTGATTTTAGTGTACTGTATAGTATGGAAGTATGTGGTTTCGGAGGCAGCCTTATTGTGTTTCTCCAATATGACTGTGGACACACTAAACCTACACACAGTTCTGCCCAAACAGCTTACAAAAGTAGATTTTCATCATAGCTGCCCTTTAACAATAATTTTTAAGCTGCAGTGTTTTTTTAAGTGTATGAGTGCACTTCTGAAGAGGAAGACTAAGTCATTAGATGGGGGATAAGGGGGGAGGGGTTGTGGTGGGAAATAAATAATATTGTCAACTGACACCCATGTGATAATCATTGACACACCTGAATGGTTAGGCTCCCCTCAAACATATGTTGTGAACTTCATTTACTGCTGACTGCGGAAAATTTCATGAGTTGACTTATTGTGTTACCACACTTAAATTTATCGAGCTCAAGAGAGCAAACCATTCTCTCACAAATGCATTTGGTTTTAGACCATGGGATTAGGCCACTTCTGTTGCCGAATTACAAAATGTATTTAAGCATGAATGTATATATTTATGAAATACGCAATAGAGTTTAGGAACTATGACGTCACTTTGTAGGCTAATCGGCTGCTAGCATAAAACTGGTTCCCTTGATAAAATATAGGATTTTCCCATAGGCTTTTCGAAGATTGCAAATAATAAGCTCTGTGTTCAAACACAGTTTATTACACTTACACGTTTTGTCAAGCTGGATAATCCTCACATGAAAATACAACTTTGAGCACTTTTGGATCTTAAATGCAAACGCAAGAATTGAAAAGCTAACATTAGGCTATAAACGGACTACACTGCACTCGGGGCGCTCGTCTTGTGACGTCAGCACCACCCTGCTAAAGACAACTTTTCTATCTTATTTTTAGGAATATGGTCCATAACAAAGAGTTAATCTCTCTGTTTATTATATTAATAATGCACGCTATATAGTATAAACAAATAAATACGTAAATACACATAGGCCTACGTGCATTTTGGATCGTTTTTACGTGGGAAATACATCTGTTTTGCTTTACGGTTGTTGTAAAAGTTTTAAAACTGTATTTATAAATGTGCCTAGATAGTATTATCATAAGACATATTTAAGAAAGTGTATCGCACATCTGCTATACATTTTATGGAGGAGTGTAAATATTGCAGTTATGATTGAGTTAAATGTGTTCAGATGAAGAAAAAAGCGACGAAAATCACTTGATCACGTTAAAATGACAGTTAATATGTATGTATTTTTACACATTTATTCACATGTTTGCATTACTGAAAGCAGGACAGAGACAGGCTGCACTGGTAAACAGTATCTTCATAATATCATTTAATTAAAATAAATGATGAACAAATTAATCTGTCTTGACGGTCTTTACAAGTGAAGGCATTATCTACACACAATATGAAATCCCAATTAGAAAAACACTAGAAACTATAAAATACTATTTATGAAAATACTTAAATAACAGACAAATCCAAATGCTCAACACAAGCGAGCTGCGTTCCAGACGCCCCATATAGGTTCAGCTCGATGACGTATAATGCCTCCGACACCGCCTGTAGTCCAGTTTAGCAACGTGATAGCAACCGTCTGTTTAAAGAACCATAACCCTGCTGAAAAATCCAGCTTAAACCAGCCTAGGCTGGTTGGCTGGTTTTAGCTGGTTGACCAGCCTGGTTTTAGAGGGGTTTTGGCCATTTCCAGGCTAGTTTCCAGCCATTTCCAGCCTGGTCTTAGCTGGTCAGGCTGAAAAATAACCAGCTAAAACCAGCTTGACCAGCCTGGTTTAAGCTGGACATAGTTGGTTTTGACTGGGCTCCCAGCCTGGCTAGGTGGTCAAGCTGGTTTTAGCTGGTCATTTTCCAGCCTGACAAGCTAAGACAAGGCTGGAAATGGCTGGAAACCAGCCTGGAAATGGCCAAAACCCCTCTAAAACCAGGCTGGTCAACCAGCTAAAACCAGCCAACCAGCCTAGGTTGGCTTAAGCTGTTTTTTCAGTAGGGAACCGATTTAAAAAATTGAAAATATCTTGAGTTTGTGTTAGCTACGAACCTTATTTAAGCGTTTTTACTGAAATCCCATTTAAAAAACCCATTGACTTTCGGACGAGGGAACCGGAACTGCTAAAATGCTAACTCGCTTCCTGGTTTTTGCATACAAATTGACGTCATAGTTCCTCCACTCTATTTATTTAGCCCTCTGGTAGTCTTTGGTCATTTTAGACTGAAATTTATTTATTTTTATTTTTTACATTTTATTTAAAAAATACAAAATCATGGGAAATGTATTTGGCATTTGGTAAGTGATTCAAGCATGATACATGGTTGTAAAAAAAAAAAAAAAGTAGGCTAAAAACAATCACGCTTGTAGTCTTCATGGTCCAAAATGACCGCCATAGGAAATAAATTGGAAAAAAGCAAAAATATTAACATGTCTTTTAAAGGGAAGACAAAAATGGAACTGTGAAACATATGAAATGTCTTTTATTTCACTTTGGTTGATAAATAAGAATACAGTTATCAGACCTCATTGTGAAATCGACCCTGTGATCGCCAGACTGTGAAATTCAAACCATCTCCAGCTCAATCATTTCTGCATTAAATATACAGCAAATCACAATTCTGGCATGCTTAGCATAATATAAATGATGAAGTATAAACCACAAAGCCCCTCCAGCGGCTGGACCCTTATGCTAATCAGGTTTGCTAACTTCATTGCTCAAGGATACTGACAGAACAAGTCCAAAAAAACAGCAAAACGGCACCATAAATGATCCTCATTTGTGTTTTATAGAGCTGAAAGTTAGCTTAAGCATTAGCACAGCACAGGTTCGACACCAAGAGATAAACACTGCCGATTTGTTGGGTTGATATATTTACAGTGAACAGCGATGGTGTGAAATAAGCAGACGCCGGTGGCTGCTTAGTAGTTTTCCAAGTGAGTATGTGTACCATAAAGAAGCTGTGATAGCAGGCGAGTGTGTGTGGAAATATGCCGTGGAGTCGGTCTGAAGTGAAAGTGTAGGTGATGTTTTTGTCCTCCAGGGGGCAGTGCCAGTCCAACTCTCTAGCAGGAGTCTAAGACCACGCAGATGTGCTCAAAGACGTCTTCCGGGGGCTGCTCAGCATCAATCTACATAGACACACACACACAACACGGCTGTTAGAAATCATAAGCTGAAAAGTAGGGCATCAACCCACAGGAGAACTGTCATACAGAGCTAATAAATCCTATAAACAATCTGAAGAAGCTGCTCTGAATGCACTGACTTTTCCCTTACAGAAACAGGTTCATGTGCTCGTTTATTTCATCATCATCATCGGTAGATATGATTATAGAGTGACAAATTTACTTGTATACTGCCAACATACACTACCTGACAAAAGTCTTGTCGTCGATTCCAGTTGTAAGAAATCAGTCAAGTTAGGTGAAGGAAAAATCATGGTTTGGGGTTACATTCTGTTTGGGGGTGTGCGAGTGGATGGCAACATCAACAGCCTGAGGTATCAAGACATTTGTGATGCTCATTACATTACAAACCACAGGAGAGGGCAAATTCTTAAGCATGATTGCACTCCTCATACTTTAGCCTCCACATCAAAGTTCCTGAAAGCAAAGAAGGTCAAGGTGCTCCAGGATTGGCCAGCCCAGTAACCAGACATGAACATTATTGAGCATGTCTGGGGTAAGATGAAAGAGGAGGCATTGAAGATGAATCCAAAGAATTTTGATGAACTCTGGGAGTCCTGCAAGAACGCTTTCTTCACCATTCCAGATGACTTTATTAGTAAGTTATTTGAGTCATTGCAGAGATGTATAGATGCAGTCCTTCAAGCTCATGGGAGTCAAACACAATATTAATTCCTTTTCCACTGCACCATGACTTTATATTCTATACTGTAGATTATTTCTGTTAAGTGACAAGACTTTTGTCTAAGCAAAGTCAGGTCTTACTGTCCTAATTAAATAATGAAAAATCAAGCATGATCATATTTGATTTTGGTAAAATCTAGAGGCCTTTGCCTTTCATATAAGCCACTTCTGATATCAAATGATTGACTAGAAGTCCTTATTATTAGTTGGTCCTAAAACTTGAATATGCGACAAGACTTTTGTCAGGTAGTGTATGGGTCGTTGATGTGATTTATTAATGTCACAAATGACAAATTAGCATTGCCATCATTTAAAATGTAATAAACACTTAAACGTTTGTTTTCCATGAACTTCTCATTATTAAAACTGCATTTTTTTAAACAATTTTGTTAGACATTTTGAGGCAGAACTGTCCTATTGTTTGTTACAAGTGTAGTTTACTATAGTACAGTTCTTAATTAAAAAGTATATCATAAAAGCATTAATAAACACCTCAGGCCTAATTTTACAAGTGGCTATTTTAGTAAATGGCAATCTTATTTATTCATATACAGTTGAAGTCAGAATTTTTAGCACCTCTTTATTTTAGTTTTTCTGTTTTAAATATTTCACAAATGATGTTTAACAGAGCAAGGACATTTTCACAATATGTCTGATGTATTTCTTCCTCTGGAAAAAAAAGTCTTGTTATTTAAAAAAAACCCCATTTAAGGTCAAAATTATTAGCCCCCTTAAACTATATATATATTTTTCACGATAGTCTACAGCAATGTTTTCCAACCCTGTTCCTGGAGGCACACCAACAGTACATATTTTGAATGTCTCCCTTATCTGACCCATTCACTTCAGGTTTTGGAGTCTCTTCTAATCTTCTGATGAGTTGATTCAGGTGTGTTTGATTAGGGAGAGGTTGAAAATGTGTACCGTTGGTGTGCCTTCAGGAACAGGCTTGGGAAACACTGCTCTATAGAACAAACCATAGTTATACAATAACTTGCCTCATTACCCTAACATGCCTAATTAACCTAGTTAAGCCTTTAAATTAAGCTGTATAGAAGTGTCTTGAAAAATATCTAGTCAAATATTATTCACTGTCATCATGGCAAAGATAAAATAAACAGATATTAGAAATGAGTTATTGATATATTTTGTCGCTAATATCCACGTCCTCTGGTGAGCTTAGTACCATTATTAATCAGGATTCGCCACAGTGCTATGAACCACCAACTTATCCAGCATATGTTTACGCAGCAGATGCCCTTCCAGCCACAACCCAGCACTAGGAAATCTGGTGTGACACTATATGCTAATTTTAAATCGTCAACATCAGGCAAAATGTTAGCTAGTTGAAAGACTCAATTCAAGATCATGTGACTGAAGCCCCCAGTCAGGTTAATTTTACACATTTTATTGTGTTGGAACCACTATGCAATTATTATGTTTTGTGTTGTTTCAGACTTTCATTATAAATAATTGAATAGGTATGTATGTATATGTCTATGTATGCATTTATATATGTGTATGAGTATATATATATATATATATATATATATATATATATATATATATATATATATATATATATATATATATATATATATATATTGTGGTTTCATTCTATATAGTTGAATATATCCAAAAAAATATATATAATTTTTTTTACCCCCATTTAGCTTTTTCCCCTTTATTAATTATTTTAGTATTGTTTAGATATTGGGCGACAGTAGGTAGCGCAGTAGGTAGTGCTGTCGCCTCACAGCAAAAAGGTCGCTGGTTCGAGCCTCGGCTGGGTCAGTTGGCGTTTCTGTGTGGAGTTCGCATGTTCTCCCTGTGTTCGCGTGGGTTTCCTCTGGGTGCTCCGTTTTCCCCCACAGTCCAAAGACATGCGGTACAGGTAAATTGGGTAGGCTAAATTGTCCGCAGTGTATGTGTGTGTGAATAAGTGTGTATGTGTTTCCCAGTGATGGGTTGCAGCTGAAAGGGCATCCGTTGCATAAAACAAATACTGGATAAGTTGGCGGTTCATTCCGCTGTGGCGACCCCAGATTAATAAAGGGACTAAGCCGAAAATAAAATAAATGAATGTTTAGATATTCTAATGAGTCATTAGACCGTATAGCATTCAAAAGAAACTCCAGATGCGCCTGATCACTGTTATCCTGATGAAGGCAGCTCTTCGCCAAAACACGTAGGTTTTTTAATGATTAGCCATGTGAATTTTAATGTCTTTTCCACCTTTTTCGAGTGCCTTGGGCTGATTTTTGCTGTTTATTTATGTTTTGTTGATTTCAACCGATATGTTGAAAATGTCCGACAATTCCGACGCAGTAGTCACAGAAGAAAAACAAATATTAATCATAATTTCACAGTAAAGAAATAGCACGGAAGCTAAGTGTCCAACAATAAAGATAAATTGCTCTCACACTATTTTTATATTATTAAGAGTTTTTTCGTTTCATTTTTACGGTACAAAACACAAAACTGTTAGAGAAATAACAGCGAGAGAATTGAAAGTTTGTGAACCCTTATTTTTTCTCAAACATCAGACTTCAAACTACATAAATAGTACAAATAATATTTTTAAAACATTTTACTTTTTACTATTTGTCAACTACCCATATCTGATTGTAATTAAAAGAAAGTTAATGATTTCATTTTAAAATTATTATTATTATTTATTATTATTATTTATTTTTTTATTATTATTTACCAATTATTATTTATTATTATATTATTATTTATTTTTTATTATTATTTAGCAATTATTATTTATTATTATTTATTATTATATTATTATTATTATTTATTTTTTAATTATTATTTATTATTATTTATTATTATATTATTATTATTTATTTTTTTATTATTATTTAGCAATTATTATTTATTATTATATTATTTTTTATTTTTTTATTATTATTTAGCAATTATTATTTATTATTATTTATTATTATATTATTTTTTATTTTTTTATTATTATTAGAAATTATTATTTATTATTATTTATTATTATATTATTATTTATTTTTTTATTATTATTTAGCAATTATTATTTATTATTATTTATTATTATATTATTATTATTTTTTTTTTATTATTATTTAGCAATTATTATTTATTATTATTTATTATTATATTATTTTTTTTTTTTTAGGTAATCTGACATTTGTATTAAGCTAATGCACATAAAGGAACAGCTTTCCAGCTCCTAAGCTAAATATACTATAAAATATTACATTTTTCCCCATTAAAAATCATTTCATTGATACAGTATGTGATGTGGTGGGCTGAATTTACATTTGTGTGCCAGTTAATTTATGCTTTGAATGAAGAGATAGAAATGATTATTATCTTTAAATGACTGCTCAAAGCGTAGCAAATCTTTTTAATGAAATGTCTCACTAAAATCACGGCTAGAAATCTTGCATGCCTTTTAAGATGGATTTTTAAAGTCTTTTCCAAAGTTTTCCACTATAATATAGTCACTCACTATAATATATTTAGGGGCGACACAGTGGGTAGCGCTGTCACTTCAAGGCAAGAAGGTCACTGGTTCGAGCCCCGGCTGTGTCAGTTGGCATTTCTGTGTGGAGTTTGCATGTTCTCCCCGTGTTGGTGTGGGTTTCCTCCGGGTACTCTGGTTTCCCCCACAGTCCAAAGACATGGTATAGCTGAGTTTAATGAGCTGAATTAGCTGTAGTGTATGCTTTGTGTGAATGCAAGAGTGTGTGGGTGTTTCCCAATGCTGGGTGGCAGCTAGAAGGACATCTGCTGCATAAAACATATGCTGGATAAGTTGGCGGTTCATTCTATTGGGGCGACCCCTGAGTAATAAAGGAACTAGGCCTATGCTAACTAGTCACTAGTTTGAATGACTACTACTACTACAATATGACAATCTTATTGAATGTATTAAAAACAGACATTATTTTATGTTTCACACTAGAGTAAAATCATTTGAAACAATATGTGGGTGAGTTAACTGTGAAATAATTAGCATTTTGGAGTAAATGAATCCTAAAAAGACCTAATTTTAAGAGAGATCAAATCTTTTTGCTAACAGTTAGCCCTTAAAGTAGTAACACAAATTCACAGATTTCTTTCAACAAATTTTGAAACAATAGATTTAATACTATTTTACTAGTTGTAAGATTCTAGTATTCAACTTAAAGTGCAATTTACAGGCTCAACTACGTTTATTAGTTTAACTAAGTTTGATTAATTAGGTAAATCATTTGACAACAGTGGTTTGTTCTGTAACCAATCAAAAATAAAAAAGGAGGCTTGATAATTTTGACCTTAAAATCATTTAAAAAAAAAATGTAAATGTTTTTATTGTAGCCAAACTAAACTTAAAAAGACTTTCTGCAAAAGAATATATATATAATAGAAAATACTGTCAACAGGGCTAATAATTTGGCCTTCAAAGTATAAATCAGATGCCCACCAGTAGGGCTGGGCGATATGGCAAAAATGCAAACTTGATTTTTTTTCCATATTGAACAATGACCATAGATTTCCATATAAGTTGTTAATGCTTCCAGCTTTAAAAGTTATTATCCCAACAATGACTGATGGCACAAAATTAGACGGTTCATTAAATTACTATTGAAAATATTGTTTATTAACAAATACAGACTACACATTTGGCCTTAAATTAAAACAAATAGTAAAATACATTTTAAGACTAGACTAATGTGTTTCAGGTCTGGCCTTACGAGTAAATTAAATGTGCAAAACATAAACAAAAATAATATACACTACAACTTCCAGAAATTCCAAACACATTGTAAAATTTGAAGGAATTTTGGGTGATCCTTTTTTAGGTGACGGAATATGTTGGTTGTGTTGCCAGACTTGGTTTTCACAAACCACGGACATACTTTTTTCACACTGTTTTTTTTTCCAGTCAAATAAACATAGCAAGGCTAGTTACTCTAATCAATCGCTCCATGGAAAATAAGCATATTTAAAGCTCCGCTGTAAATTTTTTTAAAAGTCTTTTTAAAGTCTTTCTTTTCCAAAGTTTTCCACTATAATATAGTCACTCACTATAATATATTTAGGGGCGACACAGTGGGTAGCGCTGTCACTTTAAGGCAAGAAGGTCACTGGTTCGAGCCCCGGCTGTGTCAGTTGGTATTTCTGTGTGGAGTTTGCATGTTCTCCCCGTGTTGGTGTGGGTTTCCTTCGGGTACTCTGCTTTCCCCCACAGTCCAAAGACGTGGTATAGCTGAGTTTAATGAGCTGAATTAGCTGTAGTGTATGTTTTGTGTGAATGCAAGAGTGTGTGGGTGTTTCTCAATGCTGGGTTGCGGCTACTGCTTATATTACAAACCTCTATCAACATTTTTAATACAAGTCATAATTTTAAAGATTATGACTTGAGAATCTGATTTTACCTCAGCACTGCACTTTTCATTTTCTCTGTCTAACTCGTGGTGAGTTCAGGTAAGCAAGTATTTTGAATTGAACTCCACAGTTTAGCGAATAGTGTCAAACTGGCTCAAAAATATCAGTGTAGGCTTTGCTAAATGGCTGGTCAAATGTTGGTATTTTTTAAAGAAGCTACCCTGCAGGCACAGTACGTCAACATGACGTCATATTGACATTGTACGCCAACGTTCCCCAACGTCATGGGGACATTGGATTTTGGTTGGAAATGAAAATTCCAAACGTCAGGCCGATGTCAACGTCCAACCTGAAATCAACCAAATATCAACGTCTAATCATGTTACACCTTGACGTTGTGTGGATGTTACCACTATGACATCTATCAGACGGATTTTTGTCACTTTCCAACACAACCTAAAATCAACCAAATATCAACGTAATTTGACGTCATTATTGGACATCAAAATAACGTCCTTAGACGCTGGCTAGACATCGAATTTTGGTCACCTGATGTCATGATCTAAATCTAACTTAATAATACTAACGTCTTATGATGTTGTGTGCCTGCTGAGTACAAACAGACGTGCATTTTGGGGTTGCAGTGATGAAAGACAACAAATCGCATATATGTTGATCTCAAGGGCAACTGATCTCAAGGGCATATTGTGGAATGACAGTTCAAAGATTCATCAGGCTCAGATCGTAAAAATGTTCATTTTCACATAGGAACTGTACAGCAATTGACCTGAAGCCCAGTGGACATACTGTAGAGTGTCTCTTCTAAAGGTGAGATATTGACCATCTTTAGTTTGTGTTTCACAACCTTCAACCCCCCTATTTTTTGCACAAATGGTTTCATTTTCCTTCGTCTTAGTCCCTTATTAATCAGGGGTCGCCACTGTGGAATGAACCGCCAAATTTATATTTTACATAGCGGATGCCCTACCAGCTGCAACCCAGTACTGGGAAACACCCATACACTCTCAGACACACTCATACACTATGGTCAATTTAGTTCATTCAATTCACCTATACCGAATGTCTTTGGACTTAGGGGGAAACCGGAGCACCTATAGGAAACCCACACCAGCGCAGGGAGAACATGCATCCCCACACAGAAATGCCAACTAGCCCAGCCAGGACTCAAATCAGTGACCTTCTTTCTGTGAGGCGACAGTGCTAGCCACTGAGCCACCGTGTTGCCCTAAACATAGTTGTTTAGGCTAAAACTATGCTTAATTTGGGCTGTCAATGAAAATCTAGTCAGTCTTTACATGTGTAGTGACTAGCTATGTTGCCATCCAACTTAAACTTGAGTGCAAAACTGGAATATCGCATTAAACATTTGTGAATCAAACACTGTTTCTATCTTATGGGTCAAAGAAAGCAAAAGCATCACTTCCTGCTAAACTGGAGCCAAATATCAAGACAAAAATGGAATCTGCCATGGTAGAAAGCCACTGTGGGCCTTTTCCCTTCTATAATAAATGACTTCAGAAGATGAAGAAGAAAAGCAAGGAATGCACTTTGGCTTTCAGGGGTGTGAGACCACTTTTGTGAACCAGGAGGATTTCCGGGTATTTTCAAATCAGAATCCTTTCAAGCTAATTTGCTGTCGTTGTAGCATTCATTGAAAAATCTCTGAACTAGTGCAGCCAAGCACTCAGTTTAAATACATTTTACAGGCAGTGATACATATAGGTGGGACAAACCTAAACAAAGCATGCAAATGAAGTGCTGCAGTCAACTATGTAAACAGCATTTACCCAGCCCTTATCTCATCAGCATAATAATGCCTATTCACACGTACAGATGTTTCTTCTTTTGAGACTTCGCCCCTAGCTCAGCCACTGACCACTCAGCTAAAGACAAGGCGCAGTCGTTAGGGCCCTACCTTTAGTTTTTGCATCACTTTGGCTCTGCCCATGCTCAGGAAAGAAATAAGTTTTAATTAGGGCTTAATTTGTGCCAGAACACGACGGATCCGGCACCTCTGAAATCAGATCCGGCACCTCATTTTACTGCCCCCCCCCTCAACCGCCCTTCTCCCCTGTCCGCTGTTCACTTTCCCTTTCTTCCGCGACTCCCCAACCTTCTTCACTATCATCCACGACAACCCTGCGCTCTTCTTTTGTCCTCCGTCCGCTACACCCCTCCACCATCCAACAACCCCCCCTCCCCTTTCTCTCCATTTTGTGCGTGACACCTCTCCATCCTCAGGTAACATGCTGAATCCATTACACCCCGATCTGTTCCGGGACCTCGCCAATTCACAAATTAAGCACTGGTTTTAATGTTACTTACACCTGGGCTGCTATAGTTTTTAAAACCCAAATATAAAGTTTCAGTTATATAAATATCACTGTTGATATGAAACTAGGTTCCTGGGCACCATCATCTCTCAGGATCTGAAGTGGGACATTCACACAGACTCTATTGTGGAGAAAGCCCAGCAGAGACTGTACTTCCTTCATCAGCTGAGGAAGCTCAACCTGCCACAGGAGCTGCTCGTACAGTTCTACTCAGCTGTCATCCAATCCATCCTCTGCACTTCAATCACCGTCTGGTTCGCCTCAGCTGCCAAAACCGACCTCCGTAGACTACAGCGAATAGTGCGGACTGCTGAACGAATCACTGGCACAACCCTTCCTACACTTCAAGAACTGTACTCTTCCAGAGTGAGTAAAAGGGCTCGCAAAATCACTCTGGATGCCTCACACCCAGCACACTACCTGTCTGGTCGGCGCTTCAGAGCACCAAGCACAAAAACAGCCAGACACAGGAAAAGTTTCTTTCCTCAGGCTGTCTACCTTATGAACAGTTAAATATTCCCCTTCTGTGCAATAATATGTGCAATACTCTATCATACGCACTTGTACACAGCACCTTATATCAATATACAATGCAATACCTTTTACATTCGCACTTGTACACAGCACCTTATAACCTGTATATTTATAACAATCTGTACATACAACTCAACATCCCGGTTTCTTGACTAACCGCATCTGTTTAATGTTTATCTTTTTTATTGTTTATCATATTTATTTTGTGTTGTCACTTGTCACTTTATGTACACTGGAAGCTTCTGAAGCCAAAACAAATTCCTTGTGTGTGTGAAGCACACTTGGCATTAAACTGATTCTGATTCTGAGATTATATAAATTTACATTTCTACATAACTCTTTGGGAACATGGACACTTAAGACAGTTTTGGGAGGTAACAACACTGAACCGCTTTGATGATGGACTTTAGCTAAGGGATTTTAGAATCATCAAAACCACACTTCAGATGTTTTACATTGTGGTCGGTTTGTCCTTTAATGGCATCCAATCATTCCAATTTTTATCATCACACGATCTGTTCAAACAAAATCATATGATTTTATTGATGTACATTCTTTATTCAGTAAATGTGTTTCCATCGTAGTTTATGTGCATTTTTTCTTATCGAATAAAAAGTTTATCCTACTCGTGAGTTTTTCAGAATGTATGCATTAAGCCTTCTTTTATGCGATCTTCCAAACTGTGCTTTAAAATAGGTTGATGGCAACAGCTCTTAATTTCTGTCTATCTTATGCCTACTCTATTCCTGGACTATTGTTATACACAAAATTGCTTAATGGGTATGAGCTCACGGAGCTGTCTCAACCACAGCAAGAGCTGAAGTAAACAGGAAGTGTTTGTCCAAACTCATTAACAGATCATCTGAGTATTATGCTGTAACCTCTATGTATCTGAGCTTTAACACATGCACCAACCTTATGGAAAACGTCTCTGTGTTGGTAGTGAGTGACCACAGGGTTGATCAGGCTGCAGAATCCGTCTACTCTACGGCGAGTATCTCTGTCTCGGGCTTCTTTACTGTGCAGGCTGCAGGTGGCCCTCTGCTGTAGCCGTCGACTCATGATGTCTGCAGAACATTCCAGTAGCAGAACTATGTCCGGCTGGCCCATCTGAAACGCACACACATACACACAAGCAGATCTGTCAGATCTTGTGCAGTGACACAGTTACAGTGATTGAAGGTGTTAGAAGAGAAGCGAAGACATTTTTTTTTTATTCAAAAACACAATTATGTAAATCATTATGTAAAGCATCGACTTAAAGGGCACCTATTTTACCCCTTTTACTAGATTTAAGAGAAGTCGTTTGTGTCTCCAGAATGTGTCTGTTAAGTTTCAGCTCAAAACACCCATCAGATTATTTATTATACCTTTCAGAACACTGGAATTTTCCTAAAGGCCTGTGCCTTTAATGCTAGTTCTCCCCACCCACCGTTACCACGTGACAATCAGAGTGTCTCTGGCACCGGCTGCATCAGATAAACAGCACAGTGACAGACACGAAGGAAGCAGAGCTCACATAACATTTCTGAGAAATACTACAGTAAGAACTTTCCCGATGATTATTTGATGTATTTGTTGTGGAGTTAAGTCAAGCCTTTCTGCAATGATGAGTCACACACAATGCTGTTACAAAGTTCACGCACACATACAGCGCACGTGTTTAACTCTGCACTGTTTTTGCACAGCAAATGTGACAGGATACACGTTAATATCCACTGCTGTATGGATATTCGTTATGTTAATGTACAAAATAAACTTGATTTAACGTCCACAAACAGGGATTGAAGCGTCTTGTTTTGTAATTGTGCTGACACGCAGCTGTGGTGATAAAGATGGTAAAATCGCTGTAATTTATTACAAACATGCACTGTTTTAAACTTGTAAAACTCATTCTTGATCACAATTAGATGATTATTGATGATCACAGAGGGCCGAACAGATCTTTTAATCCCAGCTGCTTTGCACACATCCTGTCTGTTGATTATACACATTACTATGTAAGACATGCTAATATGCGGCTGTCAATCAATTCGGTGGGCGGGGAAAATGCACTCCTACATCACGTTGAAGTGGGTAGCAGGGATTTGGATCCTATTTTAACATCAGAAAATGTAAAAAAGTAGATTTGTTGTCTTTATATCACTCTAATATGACTGTGGACACACTATAACTACACACAGTTCTGTCCAAACAGCTTACAAAAGATGGTTTTCATCATAGGTGGCCTTTAAAACCTTTCACTGAACACAAAATAAGATGTTTAACAGATTAGCTCAGGTGCTCCATTCCATACAATGAAAATAAATAGTGACAATGTCAAGCTCCAAAAGAATCAGTAAAACTCCTTAGTAAAAATAGGTCATATCACTTTTGTAGTATGTATACAAAAAAGGAATACATATTCAATCCAAGTCTTGAAACAAGACAATGCCTGTTTCTCAATTCCAAGAACGCAGAAAACGAACTTGCGGTCTTGTGAAGACCGGTCTTGCCAGGTGTCCTCAGAAGAATGAACTCGGGAGACCAGGAGGACAGAGAACGCATCCTTTTGAGAAATGAGATGCTGCGTTCTTCCTCATGGTCACGTGACCTTCACATGTTTTTAATGGAAAATTATTGAAACATTACAGCATTCATAAAACTATTTATTTATTTTTTCAAAATATATACTATGCATAAAGACTTCATAAATATACGTTGCACATAAATAAAACCGATTTTAATACAAGTTTCAGCAAACAAACACCCTTAATGTGTTTATTCCTTTATTAGGATGTCCATGGTAATGTTTATATTCACCAATTCATTTAGGGAAATTCCTGAGATAATTAAGTTATATCTCTGAACTTTAATAAAAAATCTATATAAAATGCTGCGCTTCCCACCTCCAGTCACAATGACTTCCGGGACTACTAGAGTGAGTTCACTGCTCAAGTCTGCATTGACGCATCCTCGATACCAAGAACACATCCGGGAACTTTCATGCATCCTCTGTTCTTGTGGTCTTGAGTATTGGAACTGAACTTTGGCAGCTGATAATGATGTTGCAGTAGAACACGAGGACGCAAGACCACTGAAGAATGCATATTGAGAAACAGCCACTCATTTAATGATGAACAGATTTAATTTTATCCAAATATAAACAATAATTAATCCACATGAATAAGAGCACAAGTTTAAAGGATTAGTTCACACAAAAATGAAAATTCTGTCAATATTTACTTACCCTCATGTCATTCCATTTCTCTGAGTCATTTGTTCATATTCAGAAAAACAAATTGAGATATGTTTGATAAAATCTGAGAACTCCATAGAGAGCCACAGTCCAGCAACTAGTTCAAAGTCCAGAAATGTAGCAAAAACCATTGTTAAAACAGACTTTTTGTCTTCAGTGGTTCTTTCATTCATTTATTTTCCTTCAGCTTTATCCCTTATTCATCAGAGGTTGCTACAACGGAATGAACCACCAACTATTCCGGCCTATGTTTTACACAGCCGCAACCCAGTACACCAACATACTCTCACATTCACACACTACGGCCAATTTAGTTAATCCAATTTACCTATAGTGCATGTCTTTGGACTGTAGGGGAAACCGGAGCACCGACGCAAACACAGCGAGAACATGCAGACTCCACAAAGAAATGATAACTGACCCAGCCGGAACTCGAACCAGTGCTAACCACTGAGCCACCGTGCCACCCTTTAGTGGTTCAATCAGAATATTATCAAGCTACAAGAATACTTTTGTTCACAAATAACAAAAATAATTACTTTATTCAACAGTTTTATCTCCTCAGTGTCAGTATATTGCGCACATGTGCACTGATGTGTTCCTGGATGCCCGTGTGTATTTGTTAAACAAAGAAGAGCACATCGCTCTCTTAGACGCACATCAGCATTTTCCTGAACAGTGATTTTTTAAGACCACTGCACATTATGAAGGACAAGGGAGCTCTCAGATTTCATCTAATACATCTTAATTTGTGCTTTGAAGATGAGCGAAGGTCTCAGGGGTTTGGAACGACATGAGGTTGAATAATGAATAACAGAATTTTCACTTTTATGGTGAATTAACCCTTTAAGCTAGTGTTTTAAACGGGTTTCTTTCATGCAATTGGACCAAGCGGCAACATCCCGCTCTCCCTCGTGAAGCTAATACAAAAGTAACTGAAACTGCAATTCATTTAAATTCTGCGAGGCTTGGCTCCATAATAGAGCACATTTCTATTGTTAAATTGGCCAACTTTTTGAGTGACAGTTGAGTGAAATTCTTATATATTTATATACCATCACTATAAATGTATTAGCATTATTTAAGATCATTTATCCTTTATAATTTTCTTTAGAGCTTGAATGCACTCCAGAATCTAACAGATTGATTAGCTGTAGGCTCTAGAACAGTCATCTGAAATGTTGTCATACAGTGTTATCCCTGGATTTCGTAATAGCGTTACATTTACTAACACAGACTATATTTGAAGTATTTGGATGTAATTTGTGTTTTCCTCCTGTAGAAAAACGTCATAAGACCAATGCTTAGTGGCTCAATGTATTACAACAGTGTTTTTAAAAGACTAAACACTTTAATGATTTAGTATACAAGCAAACACAAGTAGTCAGAACACAAACGACCTTAATAATGAAGTATTGGGCTTTTCTCCCAAAGAAATGCAAGCAGGCATCTCTAGCTCCACTCACGCTCTGTCTCTTTGCCCTTTTTTGGTTACCCCCGGTCAGTCTGGTATGGAAGCTGCTCTGTTGCTGAGCGTAAGGCAGTGCTGCGGGTGGTAAAAACTGCCTAACACATCATAGGTACCCCACTTTTAGCCATAGAGGACATTCAAAAGAAACACTGTCTGCGCCGAGCACGCAGTATTCTTAAGGACTCCTCTCACCCTGCTCACAGACTGTTTCCTGTCCTGCTTCCGGCAGGCGCTTCAGGCTCCCCTGGCCAAAAAACAAGCAGACTGAAAAACAGCTTTTTCTCCAGAGCTGTCTCCCTTTTGAACTCTGCCCCCCAGTGATTCTTTGCCCATCTCATACACTCCCACACTCTCCTCATAACTTATACTCCCCATAATCACTGCACTATTTAATATTTGCACATTTAAAAATTACACATTCATCGCACTACATTGCACTGATTCATTTGAATTGTACATACTCACTATACATATACATTTGTAATTAGGTTCATATCTATCTGCATGCCTCTGATTATTAATAGCAACCTGTACATATATTCATCTATTCTTAATCTGTTCATAGCTAATACAACCTGTATATAATGTTCATAGTACATCCATTTGTAAATATCACCATAGTTTTTCTATAATTCTAATTCTTTTTTTTGATATATCTAATCAGCACAGCGATGCGCGAACAAAATAATGATGGTTGGCCACGCCACTAGTAGCTTCATTTGCGCTTTTCAGGAAACTATGGGTGACGTCACGGATACTACGTCTATATCTTCTACGTCTACACTACCATTGTGATATCATTTTGGAAGAGCTGAAATCTCTTTTCATAATATTTCTTTTGTCATAAAACAAAGACATGAAGACATGAATAAACATTTAGACATTTATAACAATCCAATGACTGTTACAATGTTATGTATTATTTTAATTTATTCATTTTCTTTTCGGCTTAGTCCCTTTATTAATCTGGGGTCCCCACAGCAGAATGAACCACCAACGTATCCACCATATGTTTTTTTTCGCAGCGGATCCCCTTCCAGCTGCAACCCATCTCTGGGAAACATCCATACACACTCATACACTACGGACAATTTAGCCTACCCAATTCACCTATACTACGTGTGTTTGGACTGTGGGGGAAACCGGAGCACCCGGAGGAAACATGCAAACTCCACACAAACTCCACACACACTCCAACGCCAACTGACCCAGCTGAGGCTCGAACCAGCGACCTTCTTGCTGTGAGGCGACAGCACTACTTACTCCGCCACCGCATCACCCATTATGTATTATAATATTGTATTATTATATAATTTTTCTTTTCTTTCATATAGTCGTGAGTTGCAGACCACTGGGCTAGGTCACCCTTGATCTAATATCTCGATCTTAATGTATTTTTTTACCTTGTTAAATAATGATGAATGAATGAATTTGTAATTGGTCATTTCAGTCGTTGATTCCATTATTTTTCTGGAAAAGCACTGACCTTGGCTTCATATTCTTGCGCCTGCTTCTCATTCTTCGGGAAGCCTGTTACCAGGAAGCCCTTCCCCTGACGTACAGTAGATGACATGGCCTCACACAACAGATCCAGCAGCGTATCCTTAAACACACACACAGAAAAGAAAATCAGATAAACACTTTACGTACGAATTCAAAATCAATGAGAATGGCTGGATGCATAAAAACACAGAAACACATTCTAAAGAAATGTGAAGTCTGATGTCTGGTGACAACTAAAAGTAGTTCACAGCAAATGCTAATGACAGCCATGTTGCTAGGCAACACCACAGTAACATAAATCATTTGATTAAGTCTGGATATCTCTGAGCCATGTGCCAAACCACAGCAAACAAAACCCACGACAGAAAGAATCTGAGCTCTAAACGATTAAACAAGACAGCTGAGCTCATCTGACCTGCTATTAATGAATGAATACGTGTGGACTGAAGCGATTGCCTAATTAAATGTGTTCACAAATGTCTGATGGATTATGCTGTATAATTGTGTACTAGTTTCCATGAAAGATTTTTCACTTAGTGCTGAATCAAAATTAAACGGCTGTACCTGCACTTATATGCTCCACGGCAGTGAAAATTGCAGTATTGATTTTGATTTCTCATATTTGAATGCTAGATTTTGTGTTGAAGCTAAATCGAGGCGTGCTTCTTTATACTGATAGCATTACCTTCAGAAAAGTACATTAGCAACTTGTGATCGAGTGGAGAGTATTGAAAAATCATACTGAAGTAAAATCTACTATTCATCTCACAATGAAAATGCAGTGCGAGTAAAAATAAATGTAAAAGGTTGAAGGAAAATAGTATAGTAAAAATGACAATACAGATGTAAAATGTAAAAAGTTCTAACAGCTTAATGAAGTACAATTCTTGAAAAAACCTACTCAGTAATTTGAGTGTTTGTAATTTGTTACTTTGCATCGCTGCACCGTGTTGCCCACAGAATACTTTTCTTCTGAGCCCTCCAAATATCTAACAGCTCCTAGCATCTGTCCTTCAATAACTCCTAGAGATCCATTATTACATTATTATTAGACAATTATTTGAAAACTGCAGGCATGTGAGTTGGAAATAATCTATTTAGGACTGTGACAATTCTGATTTTGGTTTTAGACCTGTAGGACTCCACTTTTCCCATTGCTTAGATCTTCTCTCTACTTTACCTTGAAGCAGCATCATATATAATTATCTCTGAAACTTGAAGTATCTTTTAATGGTAAGATTCTCCAATTTTGTGTTATATATTAGAGCTCTGGCCAAAAACAAAACAATAACAACAACAAAACAATTCATTTGAGAACCTGATTTTACATTGATACAGCATTTTCAAATGCATTGATTCTGTGCTTAAATTTGAACAGCTAGGTTAGTCTTTAATCATACACTCAAATGCTCATGAGGAAAAGGATTTTCCGTGTTTGGCTGAGTCATGTAAATTGGCTTTTATGTCACAAGAATAATGTAAACATAGCTTTACCATTTGCTTTAACCTAATTTTAATAATTGTTTTAGGTTTGAGAGGTATTTGGAAGTAAATGCAGTATGACTGTTTGTAAAGGATACAATGCCATCTGTTGTTAAAAATTAAACTGAATCGATCTAAGAAAATCTCCACAACCACAGCTCAACTATACATTCTTATCAATAAAAGACAGTTAAATATTTAAAAACAACAACTAATTTCTAACTCTCTCTACCCAAAATGTAATGTGGACACAGATACTGTTCTCTGACAAGAAACTTGTTTGCAAAGGAATATGCTAATTTTGTCCAATAAAAGGATTCTACTAGCTGATTTTAAGCAACAACAACAGTATACAACTGTATTTAGTCCCATATTACCCCAGCTAACAATTTTACCCCTATTGAACAAAAATAACTTAAATCAGTCTAGGCTGGTTATAGCTGGTTAACCAGCCTAGTTTTAGAGGGGTTTTGGCCATTTCCAGGTTGGTTTCAGGCATTTCCAGCTAAAATGACCAGCTAAAACCAGCCTGATCAGCAAAGTCAGATAGGAAATGTCTGAAAACCAGCCTAGGCTGGCTTAAGCTGTTTTTTTCAGCAGGGACGTTATAAAACGTTCCTGCAATGTTTCTAGGGCTGCATGGTGGCACAGTGGGTAGCACATTCGCCTCACAGCAAGAAGATCGCTGGTTCGAGCCTCGGCTGGTTCAGTTGGCGTTTCTGTGTGGAGTTTGCATGTTCTCCCCGTGTTCACGTGGGTTTCCTCCAGGTGCTCGGGATTCCCCCACATGTCCAAAAACATGTGGTATAGGTGAATTGGGTAAGCTAAATTGTGCGTAGTGTATGTGTGCAAATGAGAGTGTATGGATGTGTCCCAGTGATTGGTTGCAGCTGGAAGGACATCCGCTGCGTAAAACATATGCTGAATAAGTTGGCGGTTCATTCCACTGTGACAACCAAAGATTAATAAAGGGACTACGTCTAAAAGAAAATGAACGAAAGTAATGTTTCCAATAAGTTATAACATTGTTTTGTTTGAACATTAATAGAACGTTCAAAATGTAGTTTTTTAGATATTGTATTAACATTATTGCTTGTAACGTTTTCAGAACATTTCATTCTCTTATTATATTCAGTGTCCATTTCCTTGATGAAAATTTTTCATCATAATTTTCGTGCCGAACAAGTTTCTACCGATAAAAACTAGATGAAAACGAAATAAAAATTAAGTAATGGTGATGAGAACTATAATAAAAATATACTGACATTTTCGTTGACTAATAAATACGAGACGAGAATGTTACTAAGGGAGGTATTTTGGTAAATATCCAATCAGAATTATTCTTGTGATCTGTGTGATGCATGACGCACACACACACACACACATTTGAAAAGTAACTGATCCACAGTAGACAGAACGCAAGACAAGAGTACACGGTAAATAAAAACACTTACTGTGCACTCACACATGCAACGTACATGTTTCAACCCAGCGCCAACTGAAACCGAAACCGACTAGACTGAGACGCTGAGAATAAAACAGCACGCTGCAGACAGAATAAACACAAACACCAGAATGAGAGCATGCATCCTGAGCATGGCCCAAGTGCAGCCAAGACGGCGCTCAAACAAAAAATGAAGACAAGAAAAGAATAAGAGTGCTCGACCCGAAAAAACATACAAGACACGAGAGGACTAGTGTCTGGACTCAAAACCTTAAAGGCCTTAAAACTAGACCAAAGTGGCAGAATCCCAACAGGAAAAGCTATATTCCATATTTTAATAAGAATGTTTCATTTAATTTTAAGTTAGAACATTTTGTGTAATAAATGTTTACAATATGTTAATTACATTACATTTAAATTAAACAAAATAAATTTTAGTCAATTAAATCTAGAGTAGATTTAGTTGACTAAAATCTTATCAAATTTATTCGACTAAAAATAAACTAAAACTAAAATGATATACAAATTTTTAATGGAATTTTAGTCAAAAGACAAAGATTAAAACTAAATTTCAATTTGCTGTAAAAATTAACACTGGTTATATTAAGATAGCAAGATAAGGAGACGCTCTGAAATTCCTGCTCCCCGTCAAGGACACCTGTTAGACTCTACACACACTTACACACACACACATACACAGCACATCACTCCCTACCCCATAACCAACGCCTTTGTGTGCTTTCACCCACTGGAGGGGGTAGGCGGGTCTGTGACCAGCGCCTCCATGGCTGCAGGACCAGATGGCTGCCCGCCCTTACCGGACTATATCCACACCCCCTGTTCAATGTTATGTCTTGTCGGTGTGTTTTTTTTGTGCTAGATTGCTGGGGCTTTTTCTTTCTCCCTGATCTCACATTGCTCTAACTCAAGAGCAAGGTGAGAGGGAGTTTTTTTTGCCTCTCTCTCTTGAAATGTATCTTATTTCCTGTTCCACCTCCAGTGACCTGTCTTCCCCTGGAATTGTTATGTTTGCGTACGGTCGGGGGGGGGGTTCAATTTACTTGCATTTCGTTTCCTTGTACTTGTACATGTGTGATGACAATAAAGTTGAATCTAATCTAATCTAATTAATGTTTTAATAACGTTATTTAAAACGTCATTAAAACTTTTATCAAAAACACAATGGCAACGTTTTTAGCGCTTTCAGTGTTTCATTCATAACTTAATGGTAACATTTTTAATGCTTACGTTTTTAAAACATTCCCCCAACAACACATTGATAACGTTTTTTTAGAACGTTTATTAATTACCAATAAAATTTAAGCAAATGTTCCTCAAACAACTTTGATATAACCAAAGTTTCAAGAGTTCACACTTAGATAATGCTCGACTATGATAGCAGGTTTGGCATGCTGTCCCGGGAGAGAACCCTGAGCTCGGAGATAGATGAGCCCGAGGTTCCCGCCTGGTCAATGAGCATTAGGAGGGATACGAGATCAGGTGTTTCTCGAGTGCCCCCTTTTTCTATGTATGCGTTAAGTGCTTGTGACTGTATTACGATTCACTTATGTACATGTTTTTAGACTGGGAGGAAACCGGAGGACCCGGAGAAAACCCACACAAACACAGGGAGAACATGCAAACTCCACGCAGGGAGTGCCGACTGGCTCAATTAGAACTTGAACCTGTGGCCTTCTTACTGCGAGGCAGCAGTGCTAACCACTGAGCCACCGTGTTGCCTGATCATGAAAGAGGAGGAGGGAGAAGGGAAGGATGGGGGGGATTTCCAAAAACGAAGATAAGGAATGAAGTTTAGGCAGGATATTTATAGTAGTATTAGAATGATCTGATAGGCTAGCTAATGATTAGCAATGAGGATCAGCTGTAGTCAATCATATCACGTGTTCCTCTCGAAATTAGTTTGTGAAACTTCACTACGAGAACGTTTCCTTTTAGCAGGGACTTCCCCAAACTTCTTGTCCCATTCCCAAAAGTCAGTATTTATTACTAACCTGGCTATTGAATAAAGCCTCCTTCAAAGGTTAAAAGTAGACGTGTTACGAAACGGTGTGTCTATAGTGTGTGTTTGCCGCAAAAGCATTCAATTCAGTAAAGGAGAAGCCGGTCATTGTAATTTTTTCCAGTAATGGACTTTAACAAGATTGTGCACCTCGGGAAGCTGCTCTCCTCTTTCCAGAAGGTCTCGGAGAAAGCGTCCTCTCTCGCTGTGAGACTGCAGCTCACTGCACAGGATGTCCCCGGGACACAGCCGCTTCAAACTGTACCGCTCTTCTATCTTTTCTGACTGGAGAGCTTTCCCTGATCCTGGTCCACCTATATTCACAATGAGAAAATCGAAGAATCGAATTTTTAAAAAAGCAGTAAATTAAATGGATGACAGAAAATGCTGTAAACACTTGGGATAAGCGGCCAACTCTTCAGTAATTGACTGTCTTGGGAGATGTGAGATGGATTATCAGCATGTATTGTATATAGCCAATACTACACATATGTGTTGGCCTATCCTCGACCCCATCATCTGGCTGAACTCCCACAGGCTTTCATTAAGATTCTGTACACAGCTCAGGGCAGCCCTTATCTACAGCACAAGTCTACAGGCAGACTTCCCTAAGGCAAAATGCTTATGCACAGCAAACAATCAATAGTCTGATGGTGATGTCTTGGAAGCCATGTAAGAATGCTTCTGAACAGTCCAAGCATCAAACAAAAAGCAATGTTGTCTTTGTCTTGTATATTTGACTGTATATCTGATTGTCTGTTAATGTTGTTGTTTTGATTGTGCATCTATAAATCACTACAAGACCAGTATTGCTTTTAGTGATGATACCAGTACTGATAAATGTATCAAAGTTTTCATTACATTTGTAAGTCATCATTTTTACCTTCTTATAGCGTGTGCCTACATTACTTAAAGGGTTAGTTCAGCCAAACCCCAAACACAAATTAAGATATTCAGGTATTTGACACTGCACAGTGATCATGAACTTGCTCAATGGACCCTTTTCACATTTTTTTTGGGTTTCTCCAGCCTGATCTCACGAGAAAACGTAAGTATTTTACGTTTTGACAGTTTAGTGGCTAATTCGTACGTTCAGTCGTACAAAATTGTACGATTTTAAAAAGGAGGCGTGGCATCTAACCCCACCCCTAAACCCAACCGTCATTGGCGGATGAGCAAATCGCACTAAATTGTACGAATTAGATCGTACAAATTCGTACGAATTAGCCACTAAATCAAAAAAAGTTACGAATTGCCATGAGATTGTGTTGGTTTCTCAGAAGCAGAAGTCAAAATAGTTGGGTAAACTTAGAGCGTATTGGATTGGAGAGTACAACAAATTGTTTTTTACAACCTTATTAGCTGAAATAATAAAAGGAAAACGCCAAGATGGTGTTATCAAGACTTTCAGAAAAAAGGAAATAAATAGTGTGAGACTGATGACGGCAGCCCGAAGAGAGAACAACTTCAGATTGACTGTCCTGTCCCATAGACGCTGCATTAGAAACACCTCGCATATGCGGTAATTTGTTTTTTGTCATACATACATACATAAACATATAAATGTTCATATATTTTTAAAAATCCAAATCTAAAATTTTTTAAACGAGTGGTCCAGAGTGTATTTTTAAGGCTTGGTTGTGTTTATAAGATGCAAAGCAATGTGTGCTTATGCTTCATTAGTAGAAAATCCCGTTATTTTTTTCATATATCCTTGAATATATACAGCTACTCAGACCCCCTAGTTTTTCGTGATTTCGCGATCGCTGATTCCAACGCAAAAACAACAAAAAGTTGCAAATCTTTGAAATCCTGCAAAATCCGTAATTAAACGCAAAATAAACGCAAAAAAATGTAAATAATCTGATAAAACATCCTATTAATAATCCAAACCATAGAATCAAATTATATTTATTTCAGTTTGCATTTAATTGTTCTACATGACTTATAGACGTTGCATAAGCAGCACACGTAATGCGACTGTCTCTCGAAATCATTACATTACATGGAATGGGGGACGAGGGGAGTTTCCAACTTGTGGAGTAAGCAGACGTCGATGATGCGCGAGTGATTTACATGTGAAGTCATAGAAAAGATGAGATATAGACATCTTGTGGTGCGTTTTGGGCGTTTTGTGCGTTTGACGCGCTTTAGACTACAAAAGAAAGTTGGAGCAAACGGAGCAATGAAACAAACAGGTGGAGATGAGAGTTTTCGTTGAACTCTTTTCCTGCAGTTAACGAGAGAAAACGCTTCCCTGGCATTGACAAGCCATTCATGTTTTAGGTGTATTATGGTAGGGGAAGCCCTAACTATGTGTGACATGATGTCAGATGCTCCAAGGAGTGAAATCTGAGAGAAAGTAATATCATGGATAAAAATAAGAGTAATACAACCTTCCTTTGGCTTAATCCCTACCGATTTAGATCTTATATTGTCAAGAGACCAAAATAAGGAAGCTTTATTTTTATGATTTTGTCACCTTAGAATTATAAGGTTCTATCTGACATTTTTGTCATAATTGAGTTATTGACATTCTTATTAATTGACAACTTATTTACATTATGGGATGTTTTTTTTATAAATTGTTTACATTTTAAGACTTTTTATTTAAAAAACAAATGTTACGTACCTACTGTTTGCTATGGAATGCAAAAACTTTGAAGCTCAATATTTCAAAATCATTCAGAACGCAGATAGAACCTCGTAATTCCAAGGTGACGATTTGTGTCATTGTCATTGTTTCAGATTGCACACCTAACATAGTAGGCTACATAATATGGTAAATATGTATAACTCTTTACATTTATATATCATTTTTAATAGCAAAATTGTCCACAAATTACTGGGAATTCCCGCCACAAAATCAGTTATTTTTTACGAAAGCTCACCCTCAGGAGGCTCTGATTGGTCAGCTAACATTAGTAACGTTTGTACTTAAAGAGTTCATATTGGTACCTCAAAAGTATAAAATAGTGGCTAAAATTTTTAAAAGGAACAATTTTGTACTTTTTAGGTACTAATATGTACCCTCAAGGTATTAATATGGAACTTTTAGGTACAAATTTGTACCTTTAGAAAAAGTACCACCCCAGTGACAGCTCACGTACCTTTATTTCTAAGAGTGTAGAGTGTAATGCACTCATTCTATCAGTCTTATCTTAACAGTCTTTTCCATCTGACTATCGACAAGCACATCTAAAATAACATTATAGGTATAACACAGGACACTGGACAGGAACTCTAATCGCATCCACCAGGTTAATTTCAAACAGCAGCCAAATTGATTTCTTCAAGTTGATTTTTCTCCTCAAAGAGATCGTAAAGCTTGGCTTTTAGTTCACTTGACTACACCACAGTAGGCTAGTGCTTTTGAACTCACATGAAGGGAGGAAATCCCCTAGCATGCAAAGACTCATACCATCTTGACCGTCTGCTTTCCATCTATCCAGAGCATGAGTCATTTTTAGATAAAGACTGCCAACAGTTTCAATTAGGAACCTTATTAGGACACTTCAGAAGATTTCACCTGCTACTAATTTCAGAGTTCATGCTGCTGTGTGTGCATCTGTGCCACAAAAGATACTTTGTAGGTCTTGTTATGTGTGATCTAAGCTGTGATGAATGTGCTTTGCATCACAACACTGTGCTTTCTGACTTCCTGTTCGGGGAGGGGAAAGTGTTGGCAAAGTAATACATTGCATACAATCTTTTTTTATATAATAAAGTTTTATCAACATACCGATCACAAAGATGACCTTTGACTTCTTGGTCTCCATGGGAAAACCTGGTGGTTTTATTGGGAACAAAAAAAAAGTAAATATATATTATAATCAGATATATTGTACAGCTTTGTCATGTCATGAAGTCCAATCAAAAACAAAACACTTTAATTGAATGGTTAACAATATATAGGCCCACAAAGAATCTGCACCACATAAATATTAATACATTTCCACAAATATCTGAGTCATTTATTTACTTATGTAAATATTCATTCATTCATCATCCTTGAGCTTAGTCCCTGATTTATGAGGGGCCGCCACAGCGGAATGACCACCTTATGTAAATAATTTTAAATGTATCTATTCCGTTTTTGTATTAATTTCACTACCATGATGGAATAATATGTACATATTTGGATAATGTATGTACAATAGAATTTGTCAACTAATATTGTCTGTCTCTTAGTGGATGTATTGGATGAAAGACCTGCTTTGTTTACAAACAAGTGGTTCAAATTAGATTTGCATTGTAAACCTAAATTAAAGTTTATTTATATATATATATATATATATATATATATATATATATATATATATATATAGTTTGTAAAATTCAAGTGTAATAATTCTCTCAAATTCATATACAGTAAATGATTTTGTTTGTACCAGAGCATACTTTTTCACTTTAATTTCTCCCACCAAATACTAAAATATTACATACTAATATAATATTTATATATATATATATAATTATATAATTATCATACTAATATTTATGTTTCACAGCTAAAATTTTGCCAACTATTGCTAACTTAACTATTTTAAATTTGAAAGATTTGAAAATATTAAAAGTCCACAAAAAATCAATTTTTGGATGAATCAATGTTGATATTTGAAAGCACCAAACCAGACAACACTATAATCGAACCCGACCTCACCCCGTTTTGAGATCTCTGCTATAGTTACTTCACACCTTACTGCTGATATGGGTGTAAGCATGTTTTAGGACTCAGCCCGACACTATGGTCAAAAGGATTTTTAAAAATATTTTGCACCATAAATTGTGTATTCTGTCCTTTTTTTTAGCAGAACATTATTTAAAATAACAGAGCTTATTTTGGGAAATAGGCTCATTTCAAGTCCCCTAGAATTAAACTTTGGGGGGGTTACCATTTTTAAATCTATTCAAACCAATCTCAGGGTCTGGCTGGAGCACTTTTAGCTTAGCTTAGCATAAATCATTGAATCGGATTGGACCATTAGCATCTTGATAATTTTCCTGTTTAAAGATTGACTCTTCTGTAGTTACATCATGTACTAAGGTTGACAAAAAATTAAAACTGGAGTGTTCCTTTAAGATTAATGCCACTTTACAGAGATATAAAAACTCCTCCATGAACAACATAAGAAAAAATAAACCCACACACAAATACAGTGCATAAAGATAAATTGAAAGAGACTGCACTCACTTTCTCCAATCGCCTCTGCATATCCAGCCACCTCTTCATCATCCTGACACAGAGAGATACACATGAAAAAAACTCTTACTTTTATAAAGTTAATAGTCAAGTACAGGAAAACTGTAAATTAATAATTAAATATTTCTTCAGTGTTCCTCTGAATAATGTGAAAAACATTAATCGAAGATTATATTTCAAACAAACAAACAAACAGATGAGAGAAAGGAAGAAAAAAGTAAGTAGTAAGTATAAATAAATAAAAACTAGAAAGTATAAACAAGAAAAAGTAAAAATAAGAAAAAAGTATATTTTAAGAAATGTCACTGCCATGGGAGCTATCACAATCAATCAGTCAATCAATCAATTAAACAACCAACCAACCAACCAACCAACCAACCAGTCAGTCAGTCGATCGACCAGTCAGTCAGTCAGTCAGCCAATCAACCAACCAACCAGCCAGCCAGCCAGCCAGCCAGTCAGTCAGTCAGTCAGTCAGTCAGTCAGTCAGTCAGTCAGTCAGTCAGTCAGTCAGTCAGTCAACAAACCAATGAACCAACCAGCGAACCAACTAACCAGAGTCAATCGACAAGTCAGCCAGTCAACCAACCAGCCAGCCAGCCAGCCAATCAACCAACCAACCAACCAGCCAGCCAGCCAGCCAATCAACCAACCAACCAGCCAGCCAGCCAGCCGGCCGGCCGGTCGGTCGGTCGGTCGGTCGGTCGGTCTGTCAGTCAGTCAGTCAGTCAACAAATCAATGAACCAACCAGCGAACCAACTAACCAGTCAGTAAGTGAGGCAACCAAACAGTCGGTCGGTCGGTCGGTCAGCCAGCCAGCCAGCCGGCCAGCCAATCAATCCTTCAGTCAACGAACCAATCAACCAACCAACCAACCAACCAACCAGTCAGTCAGTCAACCAACCAGTCAGTCAACCAACCATCCAACCAGTCAGTCAGTCAGTCAAGCAAGCAAGCAAGCAACCAACCAACCAATGTCGGTCGGACAGTCGGTCAACCAGCCAGCCAGCCAGTCAGTCAGTCAATGAACCAATGAACCAACCAACGAACCAGTCAGTCAACCATTCACTCAGTCAGTCAGTCAGTCAGTCAGTCAGTCAGTCAGTCAGTTAACCAACCAACCAATCAACGTCCGTCAATCAGTCGGACAGTCGGTCAACCAGTCAGTCAGCCAGTCAGTCAATGAACCAACCAACAAACCAACCAGTCAGTCAGTCAGTCAGTCAACCAGCCAGTCAGTCAGTCAGTCAGTCAGTCAGTTAACCAACCAACCAACCAACCAAACAACCAACGTAGGTCAGTCAGTCTGACAGTCGGTCAACCAGTCAGTCAGCCAGTCAGTCAATGAACCAATGAACCAACCAACAAACCAACCAGTCAGTCAGTCAGTCAACCAGTCAGTCAGTCAGTCAGTTAGTCAGTCAGTTAACCAACCAACCAACCAAACAACCAACGTAGGTCAGTCAGTCTGACAGTTGGTCAACCAGTCAGTCAGCCAGTCAGTCAATGAACCAACCAACAAACCAACCAGTCAGTCAGTCAGTCAACCAGTCAACCAGTCAGTCAGTCAGTCAGTTAACCAACCAAACAACCAATGTAGGTCAGTCAGTCAATGAACCAATTCACCAGCCAACGAACCAACCAGTCAGTCAGTCAGTCAGTCAGTCAACCAGCCAGTCAGTCAGTCGGTCGGTCGGTCTGTCAGTCAGTCAGTCAGTCATTTAACCAACCAGTCAGTCAACCAACCAACCAGTCAGTGAGTCAGTCAACGAATCAATGAACTAATCAACCAACCAAGCAGTCAGTCAGTCAACCAACCAACCAGTCAGTCAGTCAGTCAGTCAGTCAGTCAGTCAGTCAGTCAGTCAGTCAGTCAGTCAGTCAGTCAGTCAACGAACTAATGAACAAACCAACCAACTAACTAACCAACCAATCATCTATAGCGATTCTGAATCAATTCTTAATTGATTCAAACTGATTCTGTATTAGATGGTGATGGTGCGACCCAGTGCATGCATGACCTAGAAACAGAAAAATAAATAACATTGACAGGCGCATGTACATATGTTGCCAAATTTGCTTAATTTGAAAGATTTTGGAAAAAAATTGAGGATACCGCACAGTGCTGCACTTCTCTCATTAAAAGCATTACCATTTACAAAGGTCATTTTTACATAAACAATTTTGTTTTAAAGATTGTAAACAAACTAAAAATGTAATGCTTTCTTTATTGAATAAGAAGGCTTTAGAATTGCTCTTTGTAATCTGGGGTTTCAGTGTCACATTCAGAGCTTCTTCATTCCGAATACACATTTAAATGAGTTTTATTCCTTGTTGTTTTTATTTCATATACTTGTTCCTTTTAATCTTGTTTATGTAAAGCACTTTTAATTACCATTTTTTATGAAATGTGCTAAATAAATAAACTTGCCTTGCCTTGAATATTCATTCATTCATTTTATTTATCACGGGTCGTTACAGTGGAATGAACCGCCAACTTATCCAGCATATGTTTTACGCAGCGGATGCCCTTACAGCCGCAACTCAGTACTGGGAAACACTCATACAGAAATGCCAACTGGTCCTCAAACCAGCAATCTTCTTCCTGTGAAGCAACAGTGCTAACCACTGAGCCACCATGCTACCCTGCCTTGAATATAACTTTGTTAATAAAATCAATAATTTTAAAGATGGCAGCACTGTCATGCATACACTCACAAGCCACTTTACCTGTCCAACTGCTCGTTAACGCAAATTTCTTATCAGCCAATCACATGGCAGCAACTCACTGTCAGGACGACCTGCTGCAGAAAAGTGACTTTGAATGTGGCATGGTTGTTGGTGCCAGACGGGCTGGTCTGAGTATTTCAGAAACTGCTGATCTACTGGGATTTTCATGCACAACTATTTCTAGGGTTTATAGAGAATGGTCCAAAAAAGAGAAAATATCCAGTTAGTGGCAGATTTGTGGGCACAAATGCCTTGATGATGCCCAAGCTCAGAGGAGAATGGCTGGTTCGAGCTGATAGAAGGCCAACAGTAACTCAAATAACTACTCGTTACAACCGAGGTCTGCAGAAGAGCATCTCTGAACGCTTGAGACAGATGGGCTACAGCAGCAGAAGACCACACCAGGAGCCACTCCTGTCAGCTAAGAATAGGAAACTTAGGCTACAATGCGCTAATCATCTCAGACTGGTTTCTTGAACATGACAATGGGTTCACTGTACTCAAATGGCCTCCAATCACCAGACCTCAATCCAAGAGAGCACCTTTGGGATGTAATGGAACGGGAGATTCGCATCATGGATGTGCAGCCGACAAATCTGCAGCAACTACATGATGCTATCATGTCAATATGGACCAAAAGAGGAATATTTCCAGTACCTTGTTGAATCTATGCCATGAAAGATTAAGACAGTTCTGAAGGCAAAAGGGGGTCTGGTACTAGTAATAAAGTACCCAATAAAGTGGCCGGTGAATGTAAATTCCAATTATAAAATAAAGCATAGGAACCGGAATTCTAGTAAAAATGTACAGCTGGACAGTTGTATTTGCACTGCCAAAGAAATAGTAAAAAATGTATGTCATAAATCATTTTGGAATTGGAGTCAGTTCGTAAAGTCCCTAAAGATTTCCACCCTCAATCAAGATATCATCACCGTAGAATTATAAGGTTCTATCTGCTTTCGAAATGATTTTGAGATATTGAGCTTCAAAGTTTATACATTACCATGACAGAGACCCTAAGGGTTCTCTAAATGTAAAATATCAAATTTCTCTTACATTTGCAAATTGGAGTAAATAAACCACGGTAAATGCAGATAGAACCTTCTCATTCTGAAAAGTCATTTTCCACTTGGAATAATTAGGTTCTATCTGGCAGATCATTCATTGAAGCATTACTTTTCAAGAAATATAATAAAAATATAAGTTGGTGTTGTAACAATATGTTGATGCTTGAGAAAGTAGAATTTTTGCTTTCTATAACATTTATTTCATGTTTTAGTATGAATTTTTTTTCTTGTTCAATTGAAGCATACAAGGCTGTGCTAAACATTTTTTTTTCAGTGCAGATGTTAATTCTATCTAATTAATATGTTAATATTTATATATTTTTATGCTTTATATGAATTATTGAATTACATTTATGAAATTATATGCCCCATGAATTAAATTAAGTATTTGCCCTTCAAGGCTTAATATGAAATCTAAAGACTTTAAAAGAAACAGACGATGAGCAAATGAGTTTAATAAACACTGAAAAATGTTTCACTGACTATATGTAAACAAATAAATTTTTTTTACATTTAATATATATTTTCTTAATATTAATTTCTTTTTCAACAATGTAAAATTTAACATTTTCTCAATGTTGGCAAGAAGGTCGCTGGTTCGAGCCTCGGCTGTGTAAGTTGGCATTTCTGTGAAGAGTTTGCATGTTCTCCCCGTGTTGGTGTGGGTTTCCTCCGGGTGCTCCGTTTTCCCCCACAAGTCCAAAGACATGCGCTACAGGTGAATTAGGTAAGCTAAAATCGGCCATAGTGTATGTGTGTGATTGAGTGTGTATGGGTGTTTCCCAGGGATGGGTTACAGCTGGAAAGGCATCCGCTGAGTAAAACATATGCCAATAACTTATGTCAACTTTATGTCAATAACTAAATTGTGACAAAAATGTCAGATAGAACCTTATAATTCTAAGGTGACGATATCCCTTAGGTTTGTTGGGGTAGAAATATGATGCTTCTTAAGAGTAGTTTTAATAAGTTTCAGTGAGCTAATTAAAACAAAAGCTGTGAGGTTACTTCTGTTAGCACATAAACACACTCCAAAAACTGGGAACTTCACAGTTTGCACCATGATTAGTGTGATTAAAAGAGTTCTGGACTGTTTAACAGAACAAAAAAACAAAACCTCAGGCGGTAACTTGTCACTTTCTGCAGCATGCAAAAAGATGAAAATGTGTATGTGTGTGTGTGTGGGAGGAGAGCAGGGTGCTACTGATGAGTGTGTTTGTGATGTAGGCAGGCCAGACGGTCCACTGACTCACAGAGAGAGAAACCATACACATACAAGCCTGCAAATTAGCTCAATCCAGGACTGTTGAGACACAAGCTCTGCGCCACAGACAATAAGGAGAGCATGTCCATTCCAATATTACCAGTAGTGCCGGATCAATATTTGTTTCAATGGTTGATTTGTGCATTACTATATTTGAACCCCAAATCATAAATAATGAGACATTAACAGACTTCGTAAATATCACATAAAAAGTCATGTCAGTTTCTTTTCAAGCCCAATTGTAAGCACGTAATCCCAATGCATCACAAATTGAAGCCTGATGTTTGTTGCTCATTAAGACAGATTTTGGCTGCTGTCGACCCGCTTTCACAACTATGTTGTTATAATGATAGAACAAATGATGAAGGCCATTGGCTGGAAGGAAATATTTCTTGCAAACACTTCACTGCTGCTGTTAATTAACAGATCAGACAAAAATTGTGTGATAATAAAACTTGTTTTGAGAGATTGTTTCAGTTTCTCGTTCCATTAAAAAAGTAACTTTATTGCTTGAAGCATGGTTTTAATATTTAGCCGGCAGCTAGCTATCTGGAACTCTCAAATGATCACCCACTGAAGCTAAGCAGGGCTGCGCACGATCAGTACCTGGATGGAAGACCACATGGGAAAGTTAGGTTGCTGCCAGAAGTGATGTTAGCAGGGGGCGCTCAGTATATTGATGAGGACTCTATACTGCTCAGCGTCTTTCAGATGAGATGTTAAACTGAGGTCCTGACTCTGGTTGTTAAAAATCCCAGGATGTCCTTCGAAAAAGAGTAGGGGTTTAACCCTGGCATCCTGGCCAAATTTGCCCACTGACTTGTCCATCATGGCCTCCTAACCATCCCCATATCATATTTGGCTGATCACTCTGTCTCCTCTCCACTAATCAACTGGTGTGTGGTGTACGGCGCAATATGGCTGCAGTCACATCATCCAGGTGGTTGCTGCACACTGGTGGAGGTTGAGGAGATCCCCCCAAAAATCTGTAAAGCTTTGAGTGTCCAGAAAAGCGTTATATAAATGTAAGGAATTACTTTTTATATTTAGCATTGTTCATGCTTAAAACAAGAAAAGTAACAGTGAGATAAAACTTCTTAACAAATAGTGTAAACTTTGTAGTGGTTTATTTTAAGTATGGGGTAGAATGGAGAGATGCAGTGTCACGGTCAGAGTGAGGGAAAGGAGTGAGGACTCAAGTGCAGCAAATTAAATGCGTCCAGGAGGCCTACGAAACAGATGCCCAAGCCATCTCAGCTGACTCTATCCCTCAGCTGTGGAGGAGCAGCAGCTCTACTCCGAGCTCTTCCCGGGTGACAGAGCTCCTCACCAAATCTCTAAGAGTGTGCCCTTTTGAATCCGCTGATTGAATCCGAAACCTTGTCTTTTTGGTCCTGACCCAAAGCATGGAGGCGAGCCCAACTATCTTTAGTCAGTACCGTTTCACCTCACGCACAAGCTCAGTCTCCTTCCCTCCCTGTGAGGTGACATTCCATGTCCCTAGAGCTAGTTTCTGTGCCCGACGAGTAGGTTGTCGTGGTCCTAACCTTCGAACACCACTCATTTCACAATGCACTGGTTCCTCCTGCGGGTGGTGGGCCTGCAGGAGGATGGTCCCATGTCGCTCCTTCGGGCTGAGTCTGGCCAGGTGCCGTGGGATAAAATCTGGCCACCAGGCGCTTATATGAGCCCCAACCCCAGGGCTATCTCCAGGGTGGGGACCCGTCTGCGCCATACCGTGCAACGTCACGGTCCCTGATGTTGTTTTAGCTCTTAGGATCACTCAGGCACTCAAAGCGGGTCATGGAGGAGTCTTTTGTTATTGTTGCAATAAATAATTACATAAATAAATAAATAAATAATTATGCCATGTGATCGGTCATCATGACTGCAGTTAACTATGAGCCCCGAAGTGTCCAACCTGATGGCTCCGTTTTCAACTATGCTCCCTCCTGTGCTCGGCTAATCTTGTTGATGCCCTGATTCATGTTGAACGCGCCTAAGCCATGTGCTCTCAAAAAAAAACAGGACTAGGACACGCAGCCAATAGGTGCGTTCGACTTGAACCATGACTGCAGCCGGTGAGCAACGAGATTAGCCAAACGCAGGCAGGGATGAAGTTGAAAATGGAGCCGTCAAGCTGGACACTTCAGCCAAGCATGATACGCCAAGCCGAAATCCATCCAATTATGTGATATCGGTGTCGTCATCACAACTCCTACAGTCACTCTTCAGACGCTGCACCAGCTGAGCCCGCTGTCTGATCTCGGAGCGCTGTCGCAGTACTTTGATGCCACATGTGACAGTCATGTGGCATCGGCGCAGTGTCAAGCCGTACAAAAATTTCTAACCGGCATGCACCGCTTTAAGACAGATTTTGATAGGTCTGCGCAGCGCTGCATGAAGTCGAACGTATCTATTGAGAGAATCCATTAACCGCATGCTCACATGAAACACAACAGCAGTTGACCAAGTGTTAACACAGGCCAAACAACGGTAACACAGACAGAACGCAACACATGAGTACACGATAAATAAAACCCTTACTAGACAGGAGCTCTAAGAACGAAAACACCATGCCACGAACAAAACAAGAGCGTGCATCCCAAGCCCAAGACGGCACTCATACAAAGACGAAGAAAGTCAATGACAGGAAATATGAGTGCTCAACCCGAGAAAACTCGAGCTGAGCACAACATACTAGACAAGACAGGACTAGTGTCCGAACCCAAAACAAGAATTAACAAGACCGAAGTGGCAGAATCCTGACATGCAGAATATGGTAATGCAGAATAAAGCACTAACATGCTTTTATGAGTATACATTCAGCCAATATGCTAATAAGCAACTAGTTAATGTGAGAATTTAAATCATATCATACTAATGTAGTACCCCTCTACAATAAAGTTAAGAAATTTGATAGTTCTGTGGATTTTGTCTAACCAAACTGATTTTGTATTTTCTATTGGATTCAGGTCAGGTGATTGGTTGGGCCATTTTACAGCTTGATTTTCTTTCTCTGAAAGCATTTGAGAGTTTCCTTGGCTGTGTTTTGTATCATTGTTTTGCTGAAATCTTCATCATCCTGATAATGTAGATGTTGGACTGAAGCAGCCAATTTTAATTCACAATGATGAAGGGCAGGGGGTTGCTGAAGAACTACTGAGAGATTTCAGCTGCTGTCTGGGCTTTCCCTGCCTTTCTACACCTCCCTTTCTTCATGTTTTCAATACTTTTTTCTTGTGTCATTTCATTTTAATACTCCTTCCTTTGTAAAATAATTAGTTTGTTTTCTTTGCATATATAGATTCCTTTGGTTTTTGCCAACATCTGGTTAAACTATCAAGTCAACAGCACCTGACGTGTGAAAAATGGTGACATGTTCAATACTTATTTCCCCCTGTGTATAATATTATATAACAGTAATGCAATATTATTAAGTGCATTTTTTCTCCATCATCTGTTTTTGCTCTCATTGCTTTTAAGTGTTGTTTCTCTTAAATTGTGGAGGATGACTTCACACGAGGATGAGTCTGCCTCTCATTAATTATCTATGCAGACCGAAGGTCGGTTTGATGTGCTGTAGACATTTGCCATGTGTGTGCGTGTGTGTGAAGGAGCCGTGGGCGCAGCAGGAAGTGCTGGATGCATGATTTCAGCTGACAACACCGCCTGATAAAACAGCACAGACTTCTGGATGAGACACTCGTCCTCGTCTGCTGCATCTCATCTACATGGTCTTCTGTAGACGCTGGTAACAATATTCTAGTTTTGAAGAACAAAAAAACTATGGTGATGGCACAATGACGGTAACAATTAGCTTATGATGTAAATATAATATCCTATTAAATATGCTACTGTATCTTTTAATAACTCAGAGGCTTGAAAAGACTTGTGCAGGTTAAAAAAATATAATATTGTAATACAGTAAAAATCTAAAAATATACAATGCCCTTTAAAAAAATAAATAAATAAATAAAAACACACACTTCTAATGTCTTTAGCTTTGATTACGGAACATTAATTTTTGTCCAAAGTTTCATTAATTTTTTTATCAAGATTTTGTATTGATAATGGGAGAATCAAACATCTGTGTAAAGTCTTTAACAGAATATCCTAAAGATTCTCAAAAAGGTTAAGGTCTGGACTCTGAGGTGGCCAATTCATCTGTAAAAATGATGTCTCATGCTTTCTGAACAATTAACTCTTTCACAATTAGAGCCCGATGAATCATGGCATTCTTATCTTGGAATATGCCCATTCCATCAGGGAAAAAAAATGAATTGATGAAATAACCTGGTCATTCAGTATATTAAGGTAGCCAACTGACCTCATTCGTTGGTCACCTGACCAACTGCAGCATGCCCAGATCACAGCATTGCCCCCACAAGTGTGTATGTTAGGCACTAAGTATGATAGAACAGGGTAAATCTGGACTCATGAGACCAGATGATCTTCTTTCATTGTTCAAGAGTCTCATTGTTATGCTTCCTAGCACACTGAAGCGCCCCCCCATTTAATATCAATGATATGTGGTTTATTTAAGGCTACATAGCTGCTTAGTGACATTAAACAGCTGGGGCCTGCTGTGTTACATTGTGTGTGGAAAAGCTCTTATTTTCAGTATTATACATAGCCCATGAGTTCTGCTGTTTTTTTATGATTTGATTTCACCAAATCTTTAAGTTTTCACTGATCTTGATTATTCAAGATGGTTTTGACGACATTTCTTCCTCAAAGATGATGTTTCCTCACTATCCTCCATTGTACAGTCCTTAACCTATAGTTCCAGTAATCTCCTTAGATGTTTTGTTTGCTTGAAGCATGCCAAAAATTTGACCCTATTGAAAAATGCGGGAATGTACCAAATTTGAGCTTTAGGGGATGCAGGAGTTGTGAGGTGATTAGAGAGGTGTGGACCGAGTGGGGGGAGGAGGGGTGCATATCAAAAAAATTACTGGAGTTTTCTGCGAGAAATAACAAAATGGGAGGGTGGCGGGAGATGGGTGTAATATGCAGGAGAATCCTGTGGAAATCAGGAGTGTTGGCAGGTATGTTTGAAACAGATTAACATCCTTTCCATGACCACAGGATTTGTCTTCCGACCTGGCTTTTTAAGAAAGGAAAAGCTATTCTTTGCATCAGTTTGGGGAAATTAACTTGTTAAAAGCTGAAACATGCAGTAATCATACAATGGGAGGGTCTTTCAGATTTCCTTAATTAAATGCAGGTGGTGACTTGTTTTTTGACAAAGGCAGTGAATGTGCAATCCAGGCTCATTCTGAAACGAACTTCTATAAAAATTTCTGGAGAGCACCAAATATGTCCCAGGAACTACGTTTTTGCAGTTTTTGTTTTCGCGAATACACCAGAGGCCTCTGTGTATGCTTTTTGAGTTTTTAAATTCCTCTGGCGAAGTACCATTCACGCCTGCTGTTCTCGGGTAAATCCACCAGAGGGCGTTGTCGACTGACTAATCATCTGACCCACCCTCCTCCTTGCCTAAACCCAACCATTAGTGTTTTCAAAAGCACTGATTGACCTGACCACGCACTTCCCTAAACCCAAACGACAGTTGTAAAAAGCAATCCAGAAAAAGAAAAGCCCTCGTCTGATTTTTACAATATTTTATCACATTCTCACCCTGTTTTTTACTTGTTTATAACATTTTTTGGCTTCTGTTTTTGTCTTACCCGCTTTCTGCAATCGTTCTTTGCCAGACTTAGACCCCATTATTGTGGTCAACTCCTCTATGCGTCTCAAGTCCGCCGACGTACATGGCGAGCTACTGGACAATCTGGTAACAGTGGGAAAGCCGTCCATACGGAAGTAAGTGGTCAGATGGTAAGTGCGAAAAGGAATGGGTTCATACCGTCATGTAGCATTCGCAGTTAAAGACAAAATGCAGCGATGCGTATTTCTGGCTACATAATTTGCCATCTCCAGAAATTTATATACACTGTTAAAATGTTTTATTATTTAACGTTTTTTTTTTTCAGCAGCTGGGGTGCTAGAAAAAACGTAAAAATACAGCTGTTATATTACAGAAATTTATTGTAAAATAACAGACGGTAATTTACAAAAATGTAAATTTTAGGAAAATTTTGCATTTTATTTTATTATTTATTTTATGGTAAATGTCTGTATTTAACGGCCACTATTAAACATTTTTTTCCGGCACCCCAGCTGCCAGAAAAAAACAACAAAATAAACAAAAACAAAACGTAAAATAACAGATTTTTTTTACTGTGTAGGGCTACGTTTTCAGAATGAACCTATGTTGCAACCATAGTAATACAGCGAGGTGGTACAGTATTCTTAAATGGACAATTTTATTTTAAATCACTACCATGAGGCAACGTTGTTTGAACAAAAGAATTTCGTAACCACTGTAAACATTCTTATCACAGTGTCTGAAGAAAAAAGGAGGTTTTTAATTTCAACCCCACTCCTCTTAAAAATGTTATGATCAGCTCTGTAAAATGATGAATTTGTGTCACCTTCAAATGTAAAATTTCATAAAATTTCATAATTGAGGCAGACTTTGGCTCCTTATTAACTAATAATAAACAGCTAATTAGTAGTTTATTAAGCTAGTAGTGTTAGTTAATTGTGTGTTAATACAGTAAATTGTGACGCAGAGGCAATTCTAGGATTTTTGATATTATTTTGACATTATTATTATTATTATTATTATTATTATTATTATTATTATTACTACTATTATTATTATTATTATTATTATTATTATTATTATTATTATTATTATTATTATTATTATTATTATTATTATTATTATTATTATTATTATTTTATGGGTGCTTAATCATTGACTGAGTGCTGTCTGTCACTGTCTTTATCCTATCTGTGCATGTTCTATAGCGGCCATTTGTTTTATACTAAAAGTTACATCTTCAGACATCCAAAAACTAATTTCTGAGATATTTATTTTTAGCTTAATTGTAATTTAATTATTTACATTATCATCATAATAATGATGTATTAAATGTATTCTTCTTTAATATGTTACAAATGGATAATCCTTACATTATTGAATTAACAATAATAATATTTAAATACATAAAGGAACTGAACTTTAAAGTATTCATCCAAAGTCACGTATTCTTTAATCTATAAACTACGGTGGCACCGCTCATAACAGAAAGGATAAGGTGTGGATTTATTGATCGATTGTTATAATACTTACATCTCTGCTATTCTTTGTCACAAATTATGTTTGCAAAATGTCATAAGGGACCAATCTTATTCCCTCATATGAAGTTTTTGCGGCATTCACCCTTCATTCCCCACAGTTTCCCTTCATCCATGTTGCTATTTTTAATTAAAAGTGCAGACATTATACAGTACCTCTCCTGGAAGCTCTGTGAGTCTCCTGCATATTCATTGTGGTTCGCTGATTAGACACAATATCCTGGAAATCTTGAGGGAATGAGCAAAAGCAAGAGAGTACCTCACATAAAGTGACATAGTGAGCCTCACATTACATGAGGGAAGTAAAGTACAAGTAGTTCAAATCGCACTGGTTATTGGAGCTGCTGTGAGACATTACAGGACTATGAAGACTTACCAGTTGTCAGGAATAGGTGCTCTAACCGTTTAATTCCGTTACACTTTCTATTACCCTTTCTAAAAATGTGCTGGTATCAGTAGTTGGGCATGAATACCATTTGAAGGGCCTCGAGATTATTTAAAACCTTGGAAATGTTGTGTAGTCTGATGATATTAGAGGTTCATGGAAACTTTGAATGAATACTTTAAAATTCAGTTGCTTTATGTATTTAAATATTATTATTATTAATTCAATAATGTAAGGATTATCCATTTGTAACATATTAAAGAAGAATACATTTAATACATCAATATTATGATGATAATGTAAATAATTAAATTACAATTAAGCTAAAAATAAATATCTCAGAAATTAGTTTTTGGATGTCTGAAGATGTAACTTTCAGTATAAAACAAATGGCAGCTATAGAACATGCACAGATAGGATAAAGACAGTGACAGACAGCACTCAGTCAGTGATTAAGCACCCATAAAATAATAATAATAATAATAATAATAATAATAATAATAATAATAATAATAATGTCAAAAATCCTAGAATTGCCTCTGCGTGCTGTTGTCTGATATGATGATGATATAGGCTCAAGACTCTGAACATAACCTGTTTTTCTATTACAAATTAAACAAACGATGAATACCCTGCCTGTGGCAAATAACCACCATTTAAATTGACTACATTAATATTTAAGTTAGAATTTACAAGAAATAATGGTAACTCTTTAGTTTTGGTCACAATTTACAGTGTTAACACACAATTAACTAACCCTACTCGCTTAATAAACTACTAATTAGCTGTTTATTAATAGCTAATAAGGTATAAGTGGGGTGGAGTTTTGTTTAGGATTAGGGAATAAGATTATACTTTATGACTACTAATATACAGTAAATATCCTAATAATAGACAGGTAATAAGCCAGTTAATAGCATAAATTATGACCTAAACTAAAGTGTTACCAAATTAATGTTCACTGTTAACAATTTTTGTAAATTACACAGTATTTAACTGTAACATGAACTGAATTTTACTGTAGGACAGTATGCGATATGTTGCTGTATTTTAAAGTTGCATTGTGAAAATTACTGTATATTTTACAGTGAATTTATATAGTAAGATAAATGGTGCTGCAAATGTAAATAACATTTACGTTTCACATTTACATCTGAATTTGACTGTATGATAGTTATGCAGTATGTTACTGTATTTTAAAGTTGCATAGTGAAAATGACTGTATATATTACAGTAAAGATATACTATACTGTGTACACACACATATATATATATATATATATATATATATATATATATATATACAAATTGCGCTGTAAATGTAAAAACATTTACTTTTTTTACATTTACATCTGAATTTTAGTGAAGGACAGTTATGCAGTATGTAACTGTATCTTAAATTTGCAATGTGATAATAACTGTATATTTTACAGTAAAGGTATACTATACTGTAAATACATACTGTATACAGCTAAATAAATGGTGCTGTATATGTAAAAAAACACTTTTTACATTTAAATCTTAATTTTATGGTAGAACAGTTATGCGGTATGTTACTGTAATTTAAAGTTGCATTGTAAAAAAATTACTGTATATTTTACAGTAAAGATATACTATATTGTAAATACATATACAGTAAGAGAAATTGTGCTGTAAATGTAAATAACATTTTCATAGTTACATCTGAATTTTACTGTAGGACAGTTAAGCGGTATGTAATTGTATTTTAAAGTTGCATTGTGAAAATGACTATATTTTACAGTAAGGATATACTATACTGTAAATATATATACAACAAGATAAATGGTGCTGTAAATGTAAATAACATTTACATCTTCACATTTACATCTGAATTTTACCGTATGACAGTTATGCGGTATGTTACTGTATCAAAGTTGCACTGTGAAAATTACTGTATATTTTACAGTAAAGATATACTATCCTGTAAATACATATAGAGCAAGGAAAATGGTGCTAAATGTTGGTAAATGTGGTGCTAAATGGTGGTAAATGTAAATACAGTATTGTTGCTGTAATTGTACATTGAGTTACTGTAAAAGTGAACTGGTTACAGTAGATTCTACAGGAACGCTTCCCATTCACTTTGAATGGGTGACGTCAGGCGTTGCCGAACTGCATTGTGGATCCGTCGGCGCGGCTTCAGAGGCATTGCTCGCTGCAGAAGTTGGGACTTGCTCAACTTTTCAATCGCCGACGGCAGCGTCAGCCAATCAGATCGCTGTATACAAATACACCAGCTCAGGCAGTGGCCTATTGCTGACTAATTACATTGGCTGACACTGCTATGATGATTGTGTCAGCCCTAACTTCAGACACACCCTCTGTCAAGCGTTGAAGCTGAGACCCTGTGTGAATGGGGCGTAACAGTCTACTGCTACTATGCAACGGTACATGCATACTGCTATAAAAAAGCATCTTATTTGTTTAAAGTGTCTGCAAACCAGATGCTATTGCTCTTTTAGTCATATAGCATTACTTGTTAAGATTGGGTTGCTAAAGGCAGGAAGGGACAGAAGAAACGCATACACAATTTGTTTTCTGCACTGTAGATGGGTGTCTTAATCCGAGTGGCTGGCAAACAGTCACAGCACAGAACCAAAGCCAGTGTGCCTGGTGCCAAGAACCCACTGTACATGATGCACACTGAGTGGAGGACTGCTCTGAGACCTGTTCTCCTCTACAGAAGTGTTTTTCTCTGTGTGATGCTGACGGCACAGAGATTTTGCTGTCAGCTGATGGACACAGACGAAAGGGTCATGGTGGGAGCGTGGGCTTAATGACTGCTTTTTGTCTCATGCAGACATGATTTGAACCAAAAATAATGAAGGAAGCATGACAGCCTCTCCATGGAAATGCAAAAGAGACTCAGGAATTCAATCTGACAGACATCCAGCAACAGGGAGAGTCTAATTGGTTGGCCGCTTTCATGTAACCCTGTCATAGCTGTTGGTAGGGAACACTTCTGAGTAGAAGATAAATCACATCTGTTGTGTGTCTGTGTGTGTGAGAGAGATTTTGTGAGCAGGGGAAGGGGGAAAACAAGTGAGGAGAAAAATATACACCCAGAAAAAGAGCAAAAGCAATCCACACTGCTAAAAATCATCTGTAATATAGCAGTTTTCCATATTTTGTGATACATGTTTTTATTTTTCCTTGTTTAATTATATGTTTGAATTGCATTATGGGACCTTGATCTTTCTTCCAACAACTTTTAATCTTGATAAGTTGAAAAAAGTGACTTTTATCAAAATTTTTAATGGTTTAAAATGATATATTGTCTGGGCTGGTGTTGTATATTATGGTATAAACCAGGGGCATTGCTAGACATATAGCTCTACTGGGGCACGCACCCCTTCCACCCTTATATATATATATATATATATATATATATATATATATATATATATATATATATATATATATATATATATATATATATATATATATATATTTTTTTTTTTTTTTTTTTTATATAAATATTTATAAATATTTATTATAAATAAAAGTATTCTTGTTATTATACAATTATTATTCTAAATAATCTTAAATGTAACCAGAAAACAATGTTATGACACAACTGGAGTGATATCCTAAGATCATTTAAGAAATCTTTTGCATGAATGTTCATTTCATGTTAATTTCATTTGAATGAAATTCTATAGACAATTCAATAAAATACAAAAAGATTCAATTCAATTCAATTCACCTTTATTCAAAAAAGATGTGTTATAGAATTATCTGTTGTCTTAGACTTGACACATGGCAGAGGATTAGGTTTATTAAGTCTAACCTCTCTGACTCCTCATCCCTCCTTTTTACTTCATACAAAAAAATCAGGAGGCATGCTTAGTAAGATCACCATCATATTGTTTAAACTTTAGTTTTGTCGACTTGCAAAACAAAAAAGGCTGTTACGCCAGTTTTACAACGCATGAGCGGCGTGTGAGCAACAAGTAGCCTGCTTTTTTGGTGCGCATGTTAACTACCGGGACTCGCACCGGCAGAAAAGCAGCGCATGCGAGAGGTTCTCTGCACACACCCGGAGATGCGTCAGTATGCTTTTTGATTACATTGCTTTCACCAGCGTTGGTTCGGTTGCAAATAGAGAATAACGTCTTTATTTCAGAATTACCACTCTTAATGAATACACTTGCATATGAAGTAAATCATATCTCAATGCATTTACTGGGGACCTGGAGATTTTTACTGGGGCACGTGCCCCAGCAAATTGGGTCTAGCGACGCCCCTGGTATAAACCTTTTATAAGCATTTTCTGTTATTTTACAGACTTACTGTATTTCTCTATATATTATTTCTTATACATTATATTATTTTAAACTTCTAAAATGTCAATAAAAGTCACTTATAGAGTTGAATTTACAACATTAAAAGCCGACAAAGCAGAGATCAACATCCCACAATGCAATTCACAACCGTAAATAAATGGAAAACACTTGTGAATCACAAAATACTGAAACTGCTAATTAACAGATATTTTTGTTTACAGAGCAGACAATCCATGACAAGGAGCATTAGTGCAAAAAATGATTGTGCCAATTAGTTATGACAACTATATTTTGAGTTGGTAACTTATCTGGATTGAATGTGTTCGCACAACTTATAAATCAAAGTTTTATTTAGCTGAACATATTATACTTCATTCATTCATTTTATTTTCGGCTTAGTCCTTTTATTAATCTGGGGACGCCACAGCGGAATGAACCGCCGACTTATCCTGCATATGTTTTACGCAGCGGATGCCCTTCCAGCAGCAACCCATCTCTGGGAAACATCCACACACACTCATTTACACACATACACTACGAACAATTTAGCTTACCCAATTCACCTATGGCGCATGTCTTAGTACTTGTGGGGGAAACACCCGGAGGAAACCCACGCCGACTCGGCGAGAACATGCAAACTCCATACAGAAATGCCAACTGACTCAGCTGAGGCTCGAACCAGCGACCTTCTTGCTGTGAGGTGAGAGCGCTACCCATTGCGCCACCGTGCTACCCCATATTATACTTAAAATATATAATAATATAGTGTATTTCTTTGTATTTATTGTAATACTTTTACTTCAATTTACATTTGTTTACTTTTGCATGACGTCAGACAATGAACGTCTTTCTGTGAGTTTAGAATTTGATTGTGCTGGTAAAAAAAGGCGGTAACACTTTATAATAAATACACCCTATAAATCATTTAATAAGCTTTAGCATCTAGTGAATTCATTATCTGTTAAGCATTAACTCCACATTAATAAACGTTAGTAAGCAGTTTGTAACTGCAGCTACAAATGGTGTATTATTGACTTACAACCACATTTATAATGGGCATAATAATTGTACTTTCATACTTGATTTTTCATTACTAAATTCAGTACGGCATTATTTACGAACCATTTGTATTTAAGAGTAGTTGGGGATATTTAAGATCATTGAGAATAAGTTAGTAAACGATTAATTATCCATTGAAATCAACGTTATACATTTTATTATTCAGGCATATAGTAATGGCTACTATGTTTGTTAATAAATGCTTTACTAACGCAACTTCATCTAGTTTTGTGATCTACTCTAGTGAGGGCTATTTCTGCTTTATAAATCCTTTATAAATGACAAGTAAAGGCTCAGTATCAAATTAACAATAAATCTTTGCAGTCTTATCTAAACGTAAAATTACTGTAAATGTTAAACATTGCTGAATAATTGCAACATGTCCAACGTACAAAATAAAATTGGATAAAACATAATAATTATAATAATTATATAACAATATAATATGATGCAACATTTAAATGGTATTTAGCTATGTTTAAACTGTACAGTAATTATATTATACATAAGATTGTGAAGATTTATTTTTCATTTGATATAGTTTCATTTGTGTATCTTCAAATGAATAGAAATGAATAAAGTCATTTATTTTCTTTTTTCCTGTTTAGAATATAACTGAGCCTTTAATTGTCATTTCTAAGGGATTTATAAAGCATAAATATTCCTCACTTTAGATAAGATCACAAAACTGCATGAAGTTCAGTTAATAAAGCATTTATTAACATACAAATGAACTATTAATATATGCCTGAATAATAAGATTTATAAATGTTAATTTGAATAGTTTATTAATCGTTTACTAACTCATTCTGAATGATCTTAAAAAACAACCAACTATGCTTAAATAACTGGTTTGTAAATAATGCAATACCTAATTTAGTAATGAAAAATAAATCATTAACAAAGTATGAAAATATGATTATTAAGCTCATTATAAATGTGCTTATAAGTCAAGAACACAGCATTTGTAGCTGCATTTACAAACTGCTTACTAACGTTTATTAATGTAGAGTTGATGCTTAACAGATAATGAATTCACTATTTGCTAATGCTTATGGATGACTTATAATGTGTAGTTATTATAAAGTGTTACCACACTTTATAATAACTACATGCTATGAATCATTTATTAAGCATTAGTAAATTCATTATCTGTTAAGTATTAACTCTACATTAATAAACGTTAGTAAGCAGTTTGTAAATGCAGCTACAAATGCTGTATTCTTGACTTACAAACATATTTATAATGTGCTTAATAACTGTACTTTCATACTTTGTAAATTATACATTTTTCATGACTAATTCAGTACTGCATTATTTACAAACCATTTGTATTTAAGAGTAGTCGGGATATTTAAGATCATTGAGAATAAGTTAGTAAATGATTAATAATCCATTGAAATCAACGTTATACATTTTATTATTCAGGCATATAGTAATGGCTACTATGTTTGTTAATAAATGCTTTACTAACGCAACTTCATCTAGTTTTGTGATCTACTCTAGTAAGGGCTATTTCTGCTTTATAAATCCTTTATAAATGACAAGTAAAGGCTCAGTATCAAATTAACAATAAATCTTTGCAGTCTTATCTAAAACATAAAATTACTGTAAATGTTAAACATTGCTGAATAATTGCAACATGTCAACGTACAAAATAAAATTGGATAAAACATAATAATTATAATAATTATATAACAATATAATATGATGCAACATTTAAATGGTATTTAGCTATGTTTAAACTGTACAGTAATTATATTATACATAAGATTGTGAAGATTTATTTTTCATTTGATACAGTTTCATTTGTGTATCTTCAAATGAATAGAAATTAATAAAGTCGTTTATTATTTTTTTCCTGTTTAGAATATAGCTGAGCCTTTAATTGTCATTTATAAGGGATTTATAAAGCATAAATATTCCTCACTTTAGATAAGGTCACAAAACTGCATGAAGTTCAGTTAATAAAGCATTTATTAACATACAAATGAACTATTAGTATATGCCTGAATAATAAGATTTATAAATGTTAATTTGAATAGTTTATTAATTGTTTACTAACTCATTCTGAATGATCTTAAAAAACAACCAACTATGCTTAAATAACTGGTTTGTAAATAATGCAGTACTGAATTTAGTAATGAAAAATAAATCATTAACAAAGTATGAAAATATGATTATTAAGCACATTATAAATGTGCTTATAAGTCAAGAATACAGCATTTGTAGCTGCATTTACAAACTGCTTACTAACGTTTATTAATGTAGAGTTGATGCTTAACAGATAATGAATTCACTATTTGCTAATGCTTATAGATGACTTATAATGTGTAGTTATTATAAAGTGTTACCACACTTTATAATAACTACACGCTATGAATCATTTATTAAGCATTAGTGAATTCATTATCTGTTAAGTATTAACTCTACATTAATAAACGTTAGTAAGCAGTTTGTAAATGCAGCTACAAATGCTGTATTCTTGACTTACAAACATATTTATAATGTGCTTAATAACTGTACTTTCATACTTTGTAAATTATACATTTTTCTTGACTAAATTCAGTACTGCATTATTTACAAACCATTTGTATTTAAGAGTAGTTGGGGATATTTAAGATCATTGAGAATAAGTTAGTAAATGATTAATTATCCATTGAAATCAACGTTATACATTTTATTATTCAGGCATATAGTAATGGCTACTATGTTTGTTAATAAATGCTTTACTAACGCAACTTCATCTAGTTTTGTGACCTAATCTAGTGAGGGCTATTTCTGCTTTATAAATCCCTTATAAATGACAAGTAAAGGCTCAATATCAAATTAACAATAAGTGATTGCAGTCTTATCTAAAATGTAAAATTACTGTAAATATTAAACATTGCTAAATAATTGCAACATGTCAACATACAATATAAAATTGGATAAAACAATATACAATACAATAATATAATAATTCAACAATATAATATGATGCAACATTTAAATGGTATTTAGCTATGTTTAAACTGTACAGTAATTATATTTTACATAAGATTGTAAAGATTTATTTTTCATTTGATACAGTTTCATTTGTGTATCTTCAAATAAATAGAAATTACTAAAGTCGTTTATATATTTTTTTCCTGTTTAGAATATAGCTGAGCCTTTAAGTGTCATTTATAAGGGATTTATAAAGCATAAATATTCCTCACTTTAGATAAGGTCACAAAACTGCATGAAGTTCAGTTAATAAAGCATTTATTAACATACAAATGAACTATTAGTATATGCCTGAATAAGAAGATATATAAATGTTATTAAATTAAATATTAAATAGTTTATTAATCATTTACTTATGCATTCTGAACGATCTTAAAAAAACACCAACTATTCTTAAATAACTGGTTTGTTAATAATGCAATACTTAATTTAGTAATGAAAAATGAATCATTAACAACGTATGAAAACACAATTATTAAGCACATTACACATGTGCTTTTAAGTCAAGAATACAGCTTTTGTAGCTTCAGTTATAAACTGTTATAAACTGCTTTATAAGTTATAAACTGCTTACTAATGTTTATTAATGTAGAGTCAATGCTTAACAAATGGTTCATAGTGTGTAGTTACACACTACACACAAAGTGTTACCCATAATTTTATGATCAACACTTTACAAAAACCAAGTGTGTGCACCTAAAGTGTGTTTTCAGGCATTTCTTTGTGTGTTTGGGAGGGATTTGGACAGTTTGGGCTGGAAATATTCAAGTGTATCTGGCAACACTGACCACTGTTTTCTCATTGTAATGTTATAGTGTGTGTTTGTCGAAGGTTCTTCTCAGATACCTGCTTCTTTGGTGAAATTAGTTTTTTTGCAAACTTCAAAAACCTGTTTTTATTGGCTCAGTGGTTAGCACTGTCACCTCACTGCAAGAAGACCACTGGTTTGAGTCCAGGCTGAGCCAGTTTGCATTTCTGTGTGGAGTCTGCATGTTCTCCCCGTGTTTGGGTGGGTGTGTTCTGGTTTCCTCCAAAGACATGTGGTATAAGTGAATTGAATAGACAAAACTGGTGTGTGCGTGTGTGTGTGTGTTTGTGTGTATGAGAAAGTAAACGTCTATATTTATGCTCACTAAACTTAGACCATGTCCATTACACTTAAATTATAAAGTCCTATTAACATCATTCTGAATTACAACTTATCTATTTAAGTTAGATAAACTAAGCCCATGTCCATTACACTTATATTGTCAAGTCCTTTTAACTTTAACCTGAGTTTTATTTATACATTATACACTATTTAAGTGAAGTAAACTTAAAATTTTAAGACAGCACGAACACTTACTTTTTAAAGTTCATTGATTCATTGATACATTGATTCATTCATTCATTCATTCATTCATTCATTCATTTATTCATTCATTCATTCATTCATTTACTTTCCTTAGGCTTAGTATGTGATTTATCAGAGGTTGCCACAGCAGAATGAACCACCAACTATTCCGGCATAGGTTTTACGCAGTGGATGCACTTTCAGCCGCAACTCAGTACTGAGAAACACCCATACACTCTCACATTCACACATATTAATACACTATGGCCAATTTAGTTCATGCAATTCACTCATAGTGCATATCTTTGGACTGTGGGGGAAACCGGAGCACCCGGAGGATGAAATGAACTGGAATGATGTCATTTCAAAATGCGTGTAATAAGACTGAATGAAAATGACCATTTACTATTCATTATTATATTGCAATGAACACTCTCATTCTGGCGTAGTAGTCAGGAAGTTACAAAATAAATACCAACATTAGTGTTTTTAGTTTTAGTGATTAAAAAAAAAAGAGTCTATGCATTCAATCATACAAGATCATAGAACATATATATAGCTCCATATTTAATAAAGCAGTGCTAAAAGTATCCCCTTTCAAGCTTCCTCAAAGGAAGTATTCGAGTGTGGATTATATTCTACTGTACAGAACATTATTATTGACCTTAAGGAAAAAAATAGATGGTTTCAAACAATTCCTTTCCACAATGAGCTATAGAGCACTCTCATTATAGCTGTATGCACACACACACAATGACTAAGAAACTTTGATTACATTTCCATATTAAAGGTCAGCGAAAATGCACCTGTTATTAAAGCATTAATTAGTTTGTGTTATTAAAATACCCCACAAACATACAGGGCATTTTTCTTTAAAAGATAATTCCAAAAATAGCCTGTTAATGGAATTCAAGGACGTAAAGCTTCATCCGGACAGAAGCTTATGCAGGAGAGTCATTCATAATGACTGCCCGCTAATGCAGGACCTCCACTCAGAAAGCATTTTCATTACATACACCATATTCAGTCTGCCCTTCACCAGTCTCATCTGAGTCCAATTGGAGATTCCAATAACTTGGTAATGAATTAAAGGGATGAGACAGATGGGACATTTTCTGACATGCTAATGATGCTTTAAATGCTATTATTCCATGGTCTGCTGAATCTCTTGATTCTTATTGGCTGGAAGGTGTGCACTTAAACTGTTAAAAGCACAGGTAGTTCCAGTCAGTTTTAATCACAGTTAGATATAAATGTGCTAACTTCAAATATTAGTAGTAACTCAGTGACAGTTGACGGAGCCTTCGTTCATCTGTGTGATCTCGAAGACACTGATGTGTGCTTCAACCACTGATTTATATCGAAGTCCCTTTAAGGCAAGTCATTTCACTCGACGGCCATTTTTAAAAGGCCTCTCGGGATGTATGTCTGGGCATTCTGTTTGAATGGAGTAACATTTTTCAAATTTGTTTGCCAAGCTTATGATTGATTTTCATATTAGGAATCACCAATAAAATTAAACAACAACTGTCTCTTTAGTGTCATGTCTAAACGTCTGAATCACACAAAATCTGCAGAAACTCACGTCTAGTCTGAGACCTTACCCCGAAGTATCGTCAGTCTATACAGATTGATGATTGGCTCCTGTACTAGAAGGCGGGCTTTACTTGCCATATTGACCGTTACACTTTTCCCCATTCAAAATGATACGAGTGACATGTCTCGTGTATTTTATAGTTTTTGGCTGCGTCCGAAATGGCACACTTCCATACTATATAGTACGCTAAAATCAGTATGCGAGTCGAGTAGTATGTCAGAATAATAGAACCCGGATGACCTACTACTTCTGGCAAGATTCTGAAGTGTGCATAATATGCACCATGCACTATCCCATTATGCCCCGCAAGAGAATTTATGAATGGGAGTAAAGTGACGCAACTGATGTGGGTAGGTCATGTGACCATGACAAAATGGCAGATGTAGTATGTCCGAATTCCATTCATACAGCTTATATTCATACTGTATAGAAGGTACTTTTCTAACGGCCGAGTAGTACGTTTAATTTTAAATGTAGTACCTACTGAGTAGTAGGCGGTTTCGTATGCAGCCTTTGTCTAAATAGAGAACTGGATTGCTCATGACGTCATAAAAAAACGAAGCCACCAGGCTGCCATATTGCAAACCCTACAATGCTCAGCCTTTCTATGGAATTAATAGGAAATCGTATGATTTTAATGAGAAAACATCGCCTAACAAGACACTGGCTTGAATTTGAAAGCTCAGGTGTACTGTTCTGTCTACACAAATGTAAGAGAGCTGGCAGGAGTGGCACCCACTGTGGTCCTCAGCTGCGGTAGCCCATCCGCTTCAAGGTTGGACGTGTTGTGCGTTCAGAGATGATCTTCTGTATACCTCGGTTGTAACAAGTGCATATTTGAGTTACTATTGCGTTTCTATAAGCTGCAACCATCGTCTGGCCATTTTCCTCTAACTTTTGGCATCAACAAGGCATTTGTGCCCACAGAACTGCCGCTTACTGGATATTTTCTCTTTTTCATCTCTCTGTAAACCCTAGAGCTGGTTGTGCGTGAAAATCCCAGAACATCAGCAGTTTCTAAAATACTCAGACCAGCCCATCTTGCACCAACAGCCATGCCACGTTCAAAGTCCCTTAAATCCCCTTTCTTCTCCATTCTGATGCTCAGTTTGAACTGTAGCAGATCGTCTTGATCATGTTTACACGCCTAAATGCATTGAGTTGCTGCCATATGATTGGCTGATTAGAAATTTGCGTTAGCGAGCGGTTGGACAGGTGTGCCTAATAAAGTGGCCGGTGAGTGTATATATGCAACGGAATTATAGTTCCAAACCAATCCACAATTTAACCCACATAGACTGCCATAGACTGAGGTTTGTCAATGAGATTTAAGAACTGAGAAATAAAATAAACAGAAATGCTCTAATAATCTTTGTTTAAAATACTAAATTTCAGTAATTTGGTAAGTTCTGAGTTTGTCTTTTTTAGTAACTTTCTGACTGAAAAAAAAAGCTACCTGCACCATTTTGTTTTCCAGTTTAGCCAACAAAGAAAAGCAAAGAAAAAATGCTTGACCGTACAGACAGGCCAGTGTCTATACACTGTAAAACCCAAAACAGTTAACTTTATCAAATGAAATGAGTGGAGTTAACTCAAAATTTACTAAAAGTTGATTCTACTCATTTGAAAAGAGTTTTGAACTCAGTGTTGCAGGTGTTGAGTTAATTAAATATTTCATTACTTCAACTTAAATGGAGTAAGTTCACAGTACTCATATATATTAGTTTTTTTATAACTCATATGGTTTGTAGCAATCAGTTTCCTCAAACGGTTTGAGTTGCCTTAACTTATTGGGTTTCACAGTTGGTTTGAGTTCTCTTCATTTATTGGATTTTACTGTGCTCCAATTGCTTCGTTTACTCAAATGGAGTAAGTTCACAGTACTCATTGGGATTAGTTTTTTAACTTAAATAGTTTGTTGCAATTGGTTTGAGTTACCTTAACTTTTTTTTGTTTAACAGTGTACTTAAAAAACAAAACAAAACACAAAGAAGCCAAAGCAGACATTTTCATACCTGCTCATCAAATTTGGCAGGTACATCTGCCAGGCTGCTGCTGTCTGCGATCAGACTGAGGTCGAGTTCACTGGGTCCTGCAGAGAAAAGAGAAGTATGCAATCAAGCTTTAAAACACACATTGCACACACACAAAAAATAGCCTTGTATGAAAATAATGATGCTCTTGACACCGCCTAGCAGCACACAATTTGTATGGCTCCCTCATTTAAGTTCTTGCAGTGTCTACTAATGAGCTGCTGAGCTGAATCAGATGTGTGAAATGTGCAGTGGCGGGGTTTGACAGACACGGTTTGGGAAACAATGCTCTGAATTGCTGTCTGACTGACATTTCTTTATTGTTCTGTATCAGTAACTGCAGAACGAATCTGGAGCCCTGTCTGTCGCATAGGCTACTGCGTCACAAAGGCTTCCTGTGTGTTAATTAGTCAGGCATTTGTGGCTAGTTATTCTTAGCCACAGTTATTGAAACTGCTGTTGAACTGGCTTCTGTCTACACAAATGCTTTGATGACATGAATTACGCTTATGATGATTCTCTCTCTCTTTCTCTTTTTCTCTCTATCTTGCTCGCTCACTCACAATTTATATGAATTTATATTTAATTTGGGCTTAAATGAAGCCTTATGTATGCTATGTAAAGACGACGTGGTATTGTTGGATTGGTGATGTCTTGTGATTTTTTTTGTAGTTTAATGCTAATCAGTAATTTTGCGGTCTCTCTCTCTCTCTCTCTCTCTCTCTCTTTCTCTCACTCTTTTTTAAACTAACAACCCTTTTTATGCATATTCTCAAGCATGTAACTTTGGTTTGATAAGCATTGTGGACACGACGGGGGGAAATGTTTTAGATTTAAATCACATTTCTTGCATTTACATACATTTTTGATTATACAAAATCCACCTTCAAATGTTAAGAAAATAATAATAATAATTATATATAAAATTAAATTTATTAAATATAAAATTATTATATAAAAATTATTATTATAATTATTATAAATAAATAATTATAATTATTATATATAAAATTATTATATAAAATTATTATTATAAATAATTATAATTATATATAAAATTATAATTATTATATATAAAATTATTATATAAAATTATTATTATAAATAAATAATTATAATTATACATAAAATTATAATTATTATATATAAAATTATTATATAAAATTATTATTATAAATAAATAATTATAATTATACATAAAATTATAATTATTATATATAAAATTATTATATAAAAATTATTATTATAATTATTATAAATAAATAATTATAATTATTATATATAAAATTATTATATAAAATTATTATTATAAATAAATAATTATAATTATACATAAAATTATAATTATTATATATAAAATTATTATATAAAAATTATTATTATAATTATTATAATAAAATAATAATAATTATATAATTATATTTAAAATTATAATTATTATATATAAAATTATAAAAAAATTATTATAATTATTATAAATGAATAATAATAATTATATGATTATAAATAAAATTATAATTATTATATATAAAATTATTATATAAAATTATTATTATAATTTATATAAATGAATAATAATAATTATATAATTAAATATAAAACTATAATTATTATATATAAAATTATTATATAAAATATTATTAGAATTATTATGAATAAATATTAATTATTATATAATTATATATACAATTATAATTATTATATATAAAATTATTATTAAAAAATTATTAGAATTATTATAAATACAATATTTCATGAATGATATGAATTGTGATTGTGAAATATCAATTTCATATTGACAGCAGAAAATGTAATATATAAGCTAATGGTTAAAAATGATCATTAATTTAATTTTCTTTCATGCATAAACCATCTTTAGTTTATGATAAAATTATTGGTGCTAATTTCTGTGCAGCACAAATTCCTAAATGTTAGACTAACATCAGCAGTTGTATACATAATGGGTTTTTGTGAAAATGCTTTTTTACAGCACATCAGGTCTGTTGTTTTCTTGTAGTTACATCAGTATATATGAGCATTTAAACTCAAAGTATAGTTTCATGCATCTTGCAACATCCGGAGGCATTGCTATGGATGATGTCAGTATGCTCACTCTCTATGCATACAGTAAATGGCTGACAGGAGAGGGGTCTCTATAAAAGATTTATGCAAAGAAACAGTCTACTGCACAGGCTAATATTAAGCAACCATATAAAAATTAAAATAAAATAAAAATCTCTATATTAGTGCTGTCAGAATTAGCACGTTAACGCATGTGATTAATTTGTAATATTCAACACATAAAAAAAATGCAATTAACGTGGTTGCAGTTTTTTTATTTCCTGTTGTGTGTTCAACATACAAAGAAATGTGGATAAGACCAAGGAAGGACAGAAAGTTTCAGAATAAAACAATTAACATAGTGTCACCAGCGTTATTATCCAGCGTTTCATGTAATTTCAGGTGTTTCGTTTTCAATTTTTCAACTTTAACTGCAGTTCGGCAGTTTCACTTTCATTCAGAGACTGTACTTCCTTCGTCAGCTGAGAAAGTTCAACCTGTCACAGGAGCTGCTCGTACAGTTCTACTCAGCTGTCATCCAATCCATCCTCTGCACTTCAATCACCGTCTGGTTCTGCTCAGCTGCCAAAACCGACCTCCGTAGACTACAGCGAATAGTCCGGACTGCTGAACGAATCACTGGCACAACCCTTCCTACACTTCAAGAACTATACTCTTCCAGAGTGAGTAAAAGGGCTCGCAAAATCACTCTGGACCCCTCACACCCAGCACACTACCTGTTCGAACTGTTACCGTCTGGTCAGTGCTTCAGAGCACCAAGCACAAAAACAGCCAGACACAGGAAAAGTTTCTTTCCTCAGGCTGTCTACCTTATGAACAGTTAAATATTCCCCTACTGTGCAATAAATATGTGCAATACTTTCTCATACGCACTTGTACACAGCACCTTATATCAATATACAATGCAATACCTTCTACATTCGCACTTGTACACAGCATCTTATAACCTGTATATTTATAACAATCTGTACATACAACTCAACATCCAGGTTTCTTCACTAACCGCATCTGTTTAATGTTCATCATTTTTTATTATTATTTTATTTTTTCATATTTATTTTGTGTTGTCACTTGTCACTTTATGTACACTGGAAGCTTCTGTAGCCAAAACAAATTCCTTGTGTGTGTGAAGCACACTTGGCAATAAAACTGATTCTGATTCTGATTCAGCAACATATTGTTCATGCCCTGTGACAACTATTGGATAGAATATAAAGTAAGGACTGTTTGAAGAGTGTTTTTTAATGGAATTTGATACCGCACACCAAATGGAAAGAAAAAACCTCTGCATTTCGTATCGCGGGTGTCTGTGGTCCTTTAAGGTAATCAAAAATCGCTGCTTACATGGTAAACTCTTAATCAGAGTATTGTCTTAATCACATTAAAATCAGAGTGGTGATGTCCATATAAATGTACTCAGTGAAAGTGCTAAGTGCATTCCTCTGCCTTGAAGTTGAGTCAATGTGCTCTCAAATGTTTCATTGAGTTTGACGTGTTTCCCCGCTTACACGAAACTTTGGTAACGCATCTGCTGCACGTTGTTGTGCCAGAATCCTTGCTTGTAAAATATAGCCATCCTTTAGTTTAAGCAAATTTGATGAACATGATCATGCAGGTTGATGAATCTAAAGGGAGTGCGTGCATTCCCTGGCAACAAGAACAAACGCCTAACATCACCAACAGAGATGACACTGTGATGACGGACTGTTATTCTGTCCAAACAGCTTACAAAAGACGATTTTCATCATAGGTGCCCTTTAACTAAAAGAACACCAGCATTCTACCACAACCCTGCTCCTTGCCTGATATAATGGAATGTTCCACGATCTGAAATAATGTTATGTTTTCTCTCTCTCTCTCTCTCTCTCTCTCTCTCTCTCTCTCTCTCTCTCTCTCTCTCTCTCTCTCTCTCTCTCTCTCTCTCTCTCTCTCTCTCTTCTTCATCAATGTTAGGCTGTTTTGACATAATCTAAATTCTACATTGTAAAAGTCCAATAGAAATGAAGATGACTTGATTTGACTTGCTGCCTCAAGCTAATCAGAAAAGCATGGAGCCGACAAAGCTTGCAATACATCCATACAAAAGTGTTTTGCATTAGATGTAATTAAATGAATAGAATGGTCTATAACACACAGATTGCAGTAGGAATTTTAATAACTGCAGTTAAAAAATGAAAATTTTTAGCCCCCCTTTGAATTTTTCTTATTCTTTCTTTCTTTCTTTCTTTCTTTCTTTCTTTCTTTCTTTCTTTCTTTCTTTCTATCTTTCTTTCTTTCTTTCTTTCTTTCTTTCTTTATTGTTTTCTTCTGGTTCATGAAAACATAATACAAACACATATTACAAATGATCACTGGAAGGCCTACTAAATGTAAAGCCAGGCTGTAAACACTGGTTACTATGGACAAAAGTACAATATTATAAAAAGAACCTGGTGAGTAGTTTTAATTTTGTTACAAGACATTGGCACAATAAGACCAAAAGTCACTGGGATACACACAGGGACCCCTGCTTTGTTCTTATTATGTCATTTGTAAAGCAAACGTTCATACGAACGCTGTTTTAGTCATTATATTGACCCATTCTTTTAACTCTGGAATTTTGGGAGTTTTTCAGTGTTTTAAGATGACTCTAGCTGTCACTGAAATCCCCACCATGATCACTGGGAATTCTCGTTTTGTAATATTTGACATCTGTTTCCTATCTCCCAGTAAGCATAACCTTGGTGGTATTAATGTTCCAAGCCATTTACTCAGAATATTTAGGGTTTGGTGCCAAAAAGGCTGAACTAGTAGACAGTCCAAAATACAATGAATAAATGTGCCTCTTTCTTTTTGACATTTCCAACATACGTTATTATTTGCCAAGCTCATTCTATTGAGTCGAACAGGTGTGAAGTAAAATTTTATACTGAGTAAATTGTTCTCTAGCTTCTCGTACGTATTTACCAGTATTTGACAAAATATTTTTCCATTCCTCACCCCTATCGCATTCTGGATATCCTTTTGCCAAATTGTCTTTAGGTGTATAATGTCCAAATTCAAGTAATAATGTCCAAATTCAACATTAGATTTAAATAAATGCTAATTAAAATAATTCAATCATTTATCTAAATACACTCACCGGCCACTTTATTAGGTACACCTGTCCAACTGCTTGTTAACGCAAATTTCTAATCAGCCAATCACATGGCAGCAACTTAATGCATTTAGGCATGTAGACATGGTCAAGACGATCTGCTGCAGTTCAAACCAAGCATCACAATGGGGAAGAAAGGGGATTTAAGAGACTTTTAACATGACATGGTTGTTGGTGTGAGATAGGCTGGTCTGAGTATTTCAGAACTGCTGAACCTATCCTCTCTCACCAAAATTGGACAATAGAAGATTGGAAAAACGTTGCCTGGTCTGATGAGTTTCGATTACTGCTGTGTATAAATAAAAAACCTGTGTATAATTTTATACTGAGTAAATTGTTCTCTAGCTTCTCGTACGTATTTACCAGTATTTGACAAAATATTTTTCCATTCCTCACCCCCTATCGCATTCTGGATATCCTTTTGCCAAATTGTCTTTAGGTGTATGCAGTCATTGCTGAGCACATGGTTGGCCATACTGTAGAAAACCGAGGATTTTTGTTGGAGATGAGGCAGTGATAGAAAGGTTTTTTCCTTTTTTAAAAATTTCCCAGATGTTGTTTAACAGAGCAAGCAAATTTTCACAGTATGTCTGATAATATTTTTTCTTCTGGAGAAAGTCTTATTTGTTTTATTTTGGCTTGAATAAAAGCAGTTTTAAATTTTTTCAAAACCATTTTAAGGTCAAAATAATTTGATAGTAACCAGAACAAACCATCATTATACAATAAAAAAAATAATAAACAGGTGGGCTAGTAATTCAGGGGAAGCTAATAATTCTGACTTCAACTGTAAGTAGGAGTGAAGAGCTTTTCATATACTGTGACATTCTATTGTCCTTAAAGGGGACCTAGTATGCCCTTTTCACAATATTTAAAACAAGTCTCTGACATCTAATAACTGTGAAGTAGCTGTGTCATAAATCTAATGACTCTAATAATGCATTCTTACTTCCTGTATTGAAGGAGGCTGCCAATGACAAGTTGGAATGTCTGTTAAGAAAGATCCCACTGCATTCTATCATGCTGCCAATTCCTTGAGAACCAACTCAATTAAACCAAACACACAAGATTTCACTGATAGAATTACAACTGTCGAGAGGTAGCTAGGTTTTAATTGCAGGACATATTTTAGGCAACTGTTGGCAGACCTCTGACTCTGACAAGAAACCTTCGTCACAGAGGGCTGGCATCCACCATATTGACATGCACATGCAAAATCTGCATCTGTTCCGAGTTGTGCTTCAGCTCAGCACTGGAGAAGCTCAGCCTGGAGAAGTTGATGCCTCCTGACATCAGTCGCCTCTGTAATAGACATTGCGTTGTAGCATCTGCTGACGCCTCCATTCCCAGTCTTCCAGCACTAAACAAAAAGTGACAGCGTTGTCTCTTACAGAGTGTGCACGCTGGACTAACCTACCATTTTTCATATATACAGTGCCCAGAATAAATGAGTACACCCCTCACAGCAGGGTTGGAGTAGCCATTGGGAGCATCAGGGGGATTCCCGGTGACCTGCCAGCCAGATTTTTAATATTATTATTATTATTATTATTATTATTGACCATAATGCTGTACTGAAGTAATAATGTCCAAATTCAGCATTAGATTTAAATAAATGCTAATTAAAATAATTAAATAATTAATCAAAATACACTCACCGGCCACTTTATTAGGTACACCTGTCCAACTGCTTGTTAACGCAAATTTCTAATCAGCCAATCAAATGACAGCAACTTAATGCATTTAGGCATGTAGACATGGTCAAGATGATCTGCTGCAGTTCAAACCAAGCATCACAATGGGGAAGAAAGGGGATTTAAGAGACTTTTAACATGACATGGTTGTTGGTGTGAGATGGGCTGGTCTGAGTATTTCAGAACTGCTGAACCTATCCTCTCTCACCAAAATTGGACAATAGAAGTATGGAAAAACGTTGCCTGGTCTGATGAGTCTCGATTACTGCTGTGACATTCGGATAGTAGGGTCAGAATTTGGCATCAACAACATGAAAGCATGGGTCCATCCTGCCTTGCATCAACGGTTCAGGCTGCTGGTGATTGTGTAATGGTGTGATGGATATTTCCTTGGCACACTTTGGGCTCATTAGTACCAATTGAGCATTGTGTCAACGCCACAGCATACCTGAGTTTTGTTGCTGATGGTCCATCCCTTTATGCCCACAGTGTACCCATCTTCTGATGGCTACTTCCAGCAGGATAACGCGCCATGTCATAAAGCGCCAATCATCTCAGACTGGTTTCTTGAACATGACAATGAGTTCACTGAGTTCATGTTATAAAATACATTTTATCCCGAGTTATTACCGGAACATTTCTGTGGTTTTATATTATGGATGGTGCGCTGGGTCATCCCTCCGTTAGTGGTGAGACCACTCGATGCACGATGCCAACAGTCGGTCGGTGAGTAAACAAATGTAAACAAAGGTCTGTGCGAATAAACATATGATGAAATGCTGTACAGTAACACGCCATTTGTTTTTTCCAGTTGTCTTCATTTTAATCGTTTCGTGATGATGCATTGGTGTGCTTTATCTGCCTACCTGATTCCCGCTGAAGTGGCCGGATTGTGTGACGGATTTAATTCGCAGGATGTTCTAGGGGTGAGGTTTGTGTGATACGCTGCGAGCCACTAGACCGACAGTGGAAACACGACATGATTTCGGCCTCACTGCTCATGTTCCCAGGCTATTGGTATGACCCGGCCCGATAAAAGCCCTGGCTTTCAATGGCCTGACTGTGGAAATGCGGCTATTGATACCATGGGCTAACACCGGTCAATGACGTTTTCACACGTCCAGCTTCTCCACAATGGACGTCCAGCATTCTCCAGCCTCCAACACCTAGACTGCAGCTCTGCACAAGAAGTTTCACTAGAGGAGAAATGGTCGTGCTCAACTGAGCCTGGTTTCTCTCAAGGTTTTTGTTCCTTCACTTTCGTCAATTGGTGAAGTTTGTTCCTTGTCACTGTCACCACTGGCTTGCTTGGTTTGGCACTTGTGGAGCCGCGCATCGATGGATTTGCTCTTCAGTGTTTGGACTTTCAGCAGTGAAAATTAAACCACACTGAACTAAACTAAACTGAACTCAACTCTGAAAACTAGCCTGACAGTTTCAATTTACAAGAACTTCTATGTTAGGCTGCTTTGACACAATCTACATTGTAAAAGCGCTGTAGAAATAAAGAATCAATTGAATCAGTTACAAAAATTAAAAGTAGGTTAAGCTACTGCTTTTTACATAGTTCAAAAATGTTAAATGAAAGGTCTCAAGGTGGAAATGCAAATAAAAAACCTAGCTTTATTTTCTGTCAATGTTTTGATTGGTAGATCTTGCTTTTATGGTTAGGAATCTTGGGCTAAAAATGATCGGTGAAGATGCAAAACCTAACTTCAATGTTATAATCACCCATAAATAAATCTTGAAGTCAACTAAATGAGTCTTTAGGGAAGAGCAGAGCAGCTGTTTGATAAACTGTTATAAGACTGGACTAGGCTGGGATCATATATTAAGGAATCAACTTTGCACCTGAGACCACAGGAAATAATGGAAGATTTCTGGCCCCAGCCGGACTGAGCATCACAGAAATGTATTTGCTGATGCAGGCATGGCATTATTGGAAAAGTGTTTGAGGAAAGCGGCGTGTGGGCAGCAGGTCACTCCTGTGATGTGTGCCTTTTGAACTCTGCCACCTTTAATAAATGAATGAGCCTGAACTATTTATATAAAAGGGCAATATGCTGAAAGAAATATGCTCAGGTCAAGCTCACAGTTATAAAAGTAATCAAAACTAATAGTATGAAAATCATTTCAGTGAGGTATGGGGGGTTAGTTTAGATTACAAAGTGATAATTACTTTGATAATGGCATTTTAGAATAGATTTATTTACTCATATTTTATTTATTATTTTATTTTAATTTAATTACAATATCATAATTTAACTACCACACGTTTTTTCAGCAGCTCTGCAACATTTGTAGTTTTAAAAGGTTCTACATTTTGCACTGACGGTCTCCTACAATAGTTTTACATGCCTCCAAGGTCAAAAACACTTTCATTTCTTCTTAATATACATTTAAATTCACCTCATTTCTTAGATTCTCTGCCTGCTCTGCACTGATCAAATTTTGTTTGGACATGAATGCCTATTGCCATTTGTCATATGTCAAGATGTGTAATCATTTCATAGATGCATAGCTTGTATGTAGAAGCGACCATTTCATACAGTTGAAGTCATAATTATGAGCCCCCATTTCTTTTTTAAATATTGCCCAAATCATTTTAACAGAGCAAGGAAATTTTCACAGTATGTCTGATAATATTTTTTCTTCTGGAGAAAGTCTTAATTGTTTTATTTCGGCTAGAATAAAATCAGTTTTTTTTTTAAAATGCCATTTTAAGGTCAATATTATTAGCCCCTTTAGGCTATATATTTTTTTCGATAGTCTACAGAACAAACCATCGTTATACAATAACTTGCCTAATTACCCTAACTTGCCAAGTTAACCTAATTAACCTACAGAAGCTAAGCCTTTAAATGTCACTTTAAGCTGTATAGAAGTGTCTTGAAAAATATCTAGTCAAATATTCTCAGACTGGTTTCTTGAACATGACAATGAGTTCACTGTACTCACATGGCCTAAACAGTCACCAGTCTCAATCCGATAGAGCACCTTTGGGATGTGGTGGAATGGGAGATTCACATCATGAATGTGCAGCAAACAAATCTGCAGCAACTGTGTGATGCTATCATGTCAATAAGGACATAAATCTCTAAGGAATATTTCCAGTATCTTGCTGAATCTATGCCACAAAGGATTAAGGCAGTTCTGAAGGCAAAAGTGGGTCCTACCCAGTACTAGTAAGGTGTACTGGTGGCCGGTGAATGTAAGTTCAATCCAGTATATCAAAAGAGTTAAACGTCACAGAATTCACCACACTATTCTGCAACAGACAGCTTGAGTTACAGGGAATTACTGGCCAGTAGGGGCAAATGCACAGTGACAAATCTGAGAGTTTGATTTGAAGCATACAAATGGATTACTGCTGGACCCTCTTATTAATATCACAGTTCAATGAGAGTAATAGGAATCAATCTATAAAACAGTTGGCTTTCAAATGACTGTCAAGTGACTTTTAAAAAGAACGGGATCTTATATCGGTCGGCATGAAATAGATAACGACAGCAGAATCATCAGCAGCAGGGTTAACATGGCGGGGGGGTGAAGGTGTAATTAACCTTTGCTCCACATGAATGGCAAAACACCACAGACCTGATTTTTAAAATCTCAGCAGCCTCAGATGCAGTGAAAATAGAAGTTGCCTTGGTTTCCTACTGAATCTCACAAGTATGCTGACATGTAATTAACGCTGCCACTGTAATTATGCCCTGTCATTGCTGTACACATATTGCAAATGATTGACTTTATTAAAATGGGCAGTCTCAATTAACCCTCCTGTCGTGTTCCTGCCCCTTACTTTAGTGTTCCCGGTCAAAATTGACCGGTCTGTTTTAACTGCTCTTATTTAAGCACAATAATTTTTCTCCACCAAATTTTTATTCAACATTCTTTAACTGTGAACAATGTCTCAAAGTAGTGTTTAACATGAATTTACAGAATAAGACATAAAATATCTGCAATGAAAATAAAAATAGGCGCTGAAAAAAATATTACAAAATGAACAATAGATGACAGAAATCAAAATACTTTGTTTCATTACTAACAGACAGCTCGCTAAAATAACTATCACTGGGTCTGATCAAAGAAATTGAAATTTTAATCCATCTGAATGATTTATCAACCAGCAAAGCACAAACAAAATGCTATCTTATCTTGTGCTCTGAGTGATCGAATTTTCAAATGTAGGGAATAGTGACTGAGCATGGACACAGAACTAGCACTAGTTATACTTTGGTCATTTTTGAGGGAGATAATAATGGTCTAATATAATAAAATATTTGTTGCTAAGCTAAGCTGAAAGTGTTCCTGCTAGACTCAGATATTGGCTGAATGGAGATTGGCAGAAAGAAAGAAAGAAAGAAAGAAAGAAGGGAAGAAAGAAAGAAAGAAAGAGACACACATACTGTACATGGATTCACATAACAGACACCTGTCTTGTCTGTGTGAAGATATGATACACTGTTTTATCAGGAAGTTGATTCACGTTGGAGGATGCAACACTTTCATGGCAATTCATAACTTTTTTTGTACAATTTGCTTATCCCCAATGACGATTGGGTTTAGGGGTGGGGTTGGGTGCCACGTCTCTTTTTAAAATTCATGCAATTTTGTACAACTGAACTCAAATGAATTAGCCACTAAACTGACAAAACGTAAAATAATTATGTTTCCTTGTGAAATCAGGCTGGAGGATCAGCACATAAGCATGTTAAAGAGTGTACCTGCATTGTTCAGTCTAAAATAAGTGAGTGAGTGAGTGAGTTGGGGTAGTGTGTGGGGGGATGTTTTCTGTCTGTTGAATGAATATAGCCTGGATACCCATTCATTTCCTATGGTGGTCACTTTTGACCGGGAACACCACAGGTGTAACAAGGTTGATTCAAACACTCAATTCAATGAAAGAGATGATCATCACTTTTATATGTTCAAATGCATAGTGTGGAGGATATCATAAGGCCTTGAGTCAATCAGATGTAAAACACAATATTTATGAGTGATTTCAGTTGTAAATCGGTTAGATTTGACCCGAACACGACAGGAAGGTTTATATTAATATATATTATATATATTTAATATGTAAAATATAATAAATATATAATATAATATAATATAATATAATATAATATAATATAATATAATATAATATAATATAATATAATATAATATAATATAATATAATATAATATAATATAATATGTAAAGTAGGTGACAGTAATATAATTTAGGCCCAATACTAAATCTACCCCTTTGCCCATCCACATACCCCTAAAATTAGCATTAATAATGATTTTTTTACTTTATTTATAGACGTTTTTCTGAAAATACCCAATAGTGTACATCATGTTTATATGTTTAAAAAAATCATCTCAGTGTTATTACCTGATACCAACTAGAACAATAGTTCTCAAACTGTGGTACCTGTATCACTAGTGGTACGTGGGCTTCCTTCTAGTGGTTTGCGGAGGAATCAAATATGTCATATGTACATGTGATGACATATAACCTATATTTATGAGGACCGAGCAACATCTCCAGGTTTTGATGAATAGGCTACTATATGTTAATACTTTACATTTAAGTACAGGAGATTTTAAGAACAGTAGCCAACCACACTGTAAAAAGTGAAAACTTAAACAAATTACTTTGACTTGTTACAATTAAAGGAATTAAGTTTGACAAACTTAATTTATGACAGTTTTCAGTAATAAATTAAGTTAGTCCTTTAGGTGTAACAAGTTTTAGTGATTTATTTAAGAAAACAAGAATGGAACATACATACAGTACACAAATAATTCAATATAATATTGTAAATGTAATAATAATAGTAAAAATACTTTTATTACCATACAAATAATTCACTTCCCATGTTAATATAAAAATAATAATTGTATGTTTTGTGGAAAATAAAAGTATTGCTCATTATTGATAGTTGCCATACATAAATTACTAAAACCTGTTACACCTAAAACAATTAACTTAATTTATTACTGAAAACTGTTATAAATTAAGTTTAACAAGTCAAAGTAATTTGTTTACGTTTTCACTTTATACAGTGCATGTTTAACTTTTAAAAGCACATTTAGATTTAAACGTTGACGTTTTATTTTGTTTGTTTGTTTTACATATAAGCACAGTACAGTGTTAATGTATAAACTACTATTAAAACTACAATCTACTTTAATGTTTAAAGTGGCTGATAATAATAAATATTCATAATAATAGGAATTAATCTGCCACGTTTTTGAACTGCACAGAGCTTCTTTACTGGGCCTTCTATGCTACTGTGTTTCAATATTCCTCATTATGGTTGTACTTGGAGCGTACTTGAGGTGGTTCTTGGTGAAAAAAGTTTGAGATCCACTGAACTAGAACATGCACCAAAACACTAGCATACAATACTGCAATTATGCAGCACCATCAAAAAAATCTCAGCCAGACAAATGAAATGAAAAACTAAATAGAATGACGTAAAGAGGAAGAGAAAGAAAAATAATAATAATTACAGAGATATGATTACCTATACATCTAAGGAAGGGGTCCCATTTTTTGTCATACATCTTCTGTTTGCCAAATGTGGAGAAATGTAACCTTTCCAGCTTGAGGGCAGAAACCATTTCAGCTAACCATTTAAAAAAAACACTTGGAGGTGATGTGGATTTCCACTCCATCAGAATCACTCTCTTGGCCAGCATCATGCCAAACATAAGGGAGAGTTGTTGATGTGTAGGCCAAGTTATAGCCTGGTCTGAACATCCAAACAACAAGCGTCTGATTTATTCCATTCATAATGGTGTTAATGTTACGATCATGTTCTTCAAAGAAATGTAAAAATCCAATGACAGAAGTTTGCTAATGATAATCCCTTATAGTAACTGCAGAAATTTTCCACAACATATTTGTAATGTAATGTAATGTGTGTATTTATATAGCACATTTATTGTGTATGGCCATACAACCAAAGCACTTCACAATCATGATGGGGGGTCTCTCCACACCACCACCAGTGTGTAGCATCCACTTGGATGATGTGACGGCAGCCACAGAACTACAGTGCCAGTGCGCTCACCACACACCAGCTATTGGTGGAGTGGAGAGACAGTGATAGAGCCAATTCGGTGGTTGAGGAAGATTGGGAGGCCATCATTGGTTAGGGCCAATGGAGGGAATTTGGCCAAGACACCGGGGCTACATCCCTACTCTATACATTTGTAATTACACTGTTGACCATCCCTTACACCTTAACCCACCCTTAAACCTACCCATGCCACCAAATCTGTCCATAACCCAACCCCTATCCCAACTCAAGACCACCACAAGTGTTCTCAAATACATTATGAACACAGTAAGTACATTGTATTTATTTTTTTGATGCAAGTACATAGTAGTTAAGGACACTTAATATAAAGTGGGACCCAGTCATGCATTTGCATAATGTTATACAATCTAACAAAGTGTTTTTTTCCCCACTCAAAAAAACAAAACATGAATATAGTCATAAAACACAAGACATTTTATGTAATTGAAATAAAAGAAATTGGTAGAAAATCTTTCCTTTTTATATAGTGTATTACGTCCAATGCACTGTAACCTAAGCCACATTGCATAAGAAATATACAGTGCTCAGCATAAATGAGTACACATCTCACAGACCTTACTTTAAAATGAATAATTTCATAGAACTTTATGCAATAAGATATACTAATGTAATGTATAATGTATATATTAGTCAGTATACCAAAGCCAAAACTGAAACTAACAAAATAACTCATATAACTCAATATATCTGATATAACTCAAAATAACTCATCAAGTCAAGATCATAATGCAAAAGTAATTAATTATTTAAGAAAAATATTAAATAAAATGTTAATAAAGAGGAAAAATGAAGAAAGTAATTTTTTTTTTGCAATAGCTGAATTTAAATGCAGTTATATTCCTAAAGATATTAGGTGACCACACTCTAATTTTATTATATATAACTGTTTAATAAAACTATTTTGTTAAACTGCACCAAAATATTGTGTCTATGTTAACTGAGAAATGGATAAAAACACATTTTTAAAAGGCGGTGTACTCATTTATGCTTAATGTATACAAACTGCTACTTCCAGTGTAAGACAGCAGAGCTCTAAAGCTCACATGAATAAATCAGCAGCAAGTGAAGGACAAAAAAAATGTCACAAACTGCTTTTTCCTCATGCCCCAAATCCACCGGGGCCAATTCATTCACTCTTCGGTGTCTTTTGGGCCGATATCTGCCACACCAAGGAACGCTTGACCTCAATGTGGCAGTCTTGTCACTTCCTCACCTCCCAGATCTCCTCAAGGTTACAATCCCCACAGAGACCGATACCAGCATTAAGGCCTGAACTATTACCCAGACGCTTCTCATCCACTGACCTTCTTTATTCATCCCATAATCTCTCTCTCCATATTGCATACGAGTCATGTAAATCCTTGACAGGTTCCATCAACCCAGGCTCATTCTGAAAACGCACCCCTATATACACATTTCTGGAGTGCGCCAAATACGTCCTAGGAGCTACTTTTTTTGTAGTTTTTGTGAATCCACCAGAGGCTGCTGTGTATGCTTTTTGAGATCTCAAATGTCTCTCGCAACTGCCATTCGCACCTGCTCTTCTCGTATAAATTCACCAGATGCTGCTGTCGACTGACTGACCGATCCATTGACCCACCCTCCTCCTTCCTTAATCCTAACCAATAGTGTTCAGGCATGTGATCAGCCAAGGACAAAATAGAGGGAAGGCGAGACCCCGCCACCACCTTCAAAATGTGTGTGTGTGTAAATATTTATATATATATATATATATATATATATATATATATATATATATATATATATATATATATATATATATAATAATTTTTTTTTTACTTATTTATTTGTACTTACTATATATATTATTATATATTTGCATGTGTGTTTTTAAATAATAAATATAATAATAAGAAAAAAATTATAGGCTACAAAATTTAAGTTTAATTATTTGTTTTATTAGTTTAGCATATGTTTAGCAGTTATGTTATGTTATATGTTTAGCAGTTTAATAGTGCCTTAGCTAATATTTAATAGATTTATACTTTGTACCTCAATGTCGGGACAGACCCACACACTGCCACTAGCTGGCGCCACTAACTCGGTTAGTTCTCTTGTGTCCACAGAATTAAACTTTCCCTGTCATTTAGTCAACTCTTTAATTCCACATGATAAACAAACTACTAGTCAATCAATAATTCGAACGGCAAAAATATTAAGTCCAGTTGAATTGGGTAGCCTAATATATTTTAACATTCCACCTTGGAAAAAAATATCATACATTGCTAATAAGAGTTTATCACTGTCACTTTCCCTTTCCTTGGGCTTAGTCCATGTTTTTAATAGTTTTAATTAATTATAAAATATATTTTTATAAATTGGTAATATCATCTAAACTTGTGACAGTATTCAGGTATTAAATGTGAGGTGCTAGGCTGTAGCACTGAGTTAATGAAGACATAAGGACAGATGACTTGAGAGAACAATGACAAATGTGCGTCCAGCAGTTGTATTTATAATGTATATAGAGCGCACGTGGTCGTGACATGCAAACGTGAGCGCGGAAAAAGTGCAAAGTCGCGCACGCATTCAAAGCAATTTCATAATCTTGCATATTGTCAGCGGCTTCGTCACATTATAGGACTAACAATATCATTATGATATACACACAGTAGCCTAGGTAGGTCTACAATTACATCCCTAAAGACGTCCGAAATAAAGCAGGTCGTCTGCTTTGATGACGATGAAGACATCCCCCCCCCCCCCTCTCCTCC